>NW_007731976.1:47432-50670 GCF_000696425.1 Galeopterus variegatus
CAGTTCTTCATATTTAGCCAGTCCTTCCTATCCCATGCATCACACACCTTACTCCTCATCTCCAGTAAACCATGTTCTTCGTGTCTATATGGCTGTGCCCATATCATATCCTTTCTCTGTCTAAGTAACCTGTATTCTCTGAGATGCACTTTTATTGTGGGGAAGGAGCTCCTTCTTGCTGAGTGTGTGTCCCTTGTAGGTCCCTTGCACCTGTGCTCTCTGTCAGGACACTTAACACATTCTATTTGTAATTAACTGATGACCTGGGTTTCTAATCACTACTCCTGAGCCTTTTATAAAGACACAGTTCTTGGGTTTCTATAATTCCTGTATCTGGAGATTCTGGCTCTGTGTCTGGCACAAAGTAGGTTTTTAATAAAACTCTGTTAAATTATGGAGTGAATAAATGAATATATAAATACATAAAAAATGTCTAGAATGGATAATTTCTGTTTATCAAATAATTCTTAGCTCCAGAAAGCAAATTGTGATGTCAGAGAAACCAAATCTCAATGACAAGTTATATGAAGGCACTTCTAAAACTTCATGGAAGAATAGAATTGAGAGAGAATACAAATCTTTCCATGAACTTTGTGAAGTGCGCTCATATAGACCTGTCACTTTTAGGACAGTAGATCTGGAAAAGTCCTTAGAGATTCCCTGAGGCATCTAAACAAATATTTTTCAACTCTTCACTTGATAGATGAAGAAACTGAATCCAAAAGAGGCTGAGGAGCTTCCTGCAGCTAAAGAACTAGCCCCTCAGAGCTAAAGCACAGAACTTCTATATACTGTTGATATATGACTGTGAAGAGCTAGTCACTTCATTTTTACCAGAACTTCAATGGTTACATGGCATGTGCTATCTTTATAAAAATATATATTACTCAGCATCCCATATGGTCGAGGTAGGAGTTCTAAAAGAAGATTGTTCAAACCACAGGATTCTCCAAGTTCTCAAGTTTTGCTGGGGAGAATTTGAACATTTCTCTGAAATATCCTCTTGACTCATCATGAGTTAAGAATGCCTTAACACCCCCACAGACTGTAACCAGGAAAATGTATTTCACCTGGAGGTGTGTGGTCTAATTAAAAATAAAACCTGAATATCCTAGTGTCTTCCTTGTACTTATTTTTCTTCCTATTCTGAATATATTCTGCTTATCTACTTAGGTCTTTCCATCCGGTATCAAGAGATAGCTAAGTTTCTGAACTCTTGAGGACCATAGGAATAATTTTGAGCAGGAATCCTTCAGGCTCATTAATGGTAATATCAGAAGCCCCACAGAACTTTTCAATATGTCTAATACTAAAAAAGGTATTATTTATTACTTCTCAACAGGATGACACAAATTTACTGGAATGTCAAGTTGGCTGAAACTATTACAACAGCAAAGAGCATGCAGATAGAAACTATTATATGCAGTTACATATTCCTATGCCCAATAACAAGTGGAAATAAAAAAGTTAACCATTATAAAATAAATGCAGTTTATTTGGTAGATGTTTGCTTTCAAACAGTGGTGTTCAAAAAACCCCACAAAACTAACAAAGGATTCCACGTTTATAACAAGGTTGATAATTAAACTCTTGGTAGAGTTGAATTCCTTCAATTCTTAGGTCTGACATTCTGAAAAAAAGGACTGTGGGAGGGCATGAGTAGAAGTCACTATTTCACTACAGCTAATTCCTGAGGTATTGAAGAATCTCAGGGACAGAGCAGTGTCCTGAATGAGCCTCTCAAGGGTCCTTGAGGTCACAGATAAGTTCTATTAATATAGTTATCACAGGATTCAAAAGACTTGGGCAAGGCCTCGTGAGTCAGCAAACTGATACAAAGTTCTGAGGGCGCTTCTAATTTGCACTTTTGATATCAAGCATAGATGATCAGATATGAAAGCGGGAAAAAGAAGAGTTTCTAATTTACATAAGATCTCACAGTTGATCAGTAGCAGAGCTTAAGTCCTCCGATTGCTGGTTGCCTAGTGCTCAAATGGCCGCAGCTCTAATTCTGCAGTAAACACAAGATAATTATAGTTAATAATTATCTCCAAAGTCATACAAGAGGAGATACCATAATGTGTTTTTAAAACACTCTTCAAAAAGCACTGCTCGGTAACCACTCAGAAGCTGGGCTTCGGCTACTTTTCAATTCCTGATGCATAAGGAACACGAATCTTCCGGACATATACTTATATAGGATGTTATATAGAAAAATAATATTAGAATTAGAGTTATAACTGGTACTAATTTTGTTTCTTTTGCCAAATTTCTGTGTGACCTTGGATAAGTCACTTCACGTTTCAAAATTTAATTCCTTTTGTATAAAATTAAGGGGGTGTTGTTAAATGTGTTCTTGGGAACTTTATGTTTTTTCTCAAGTTGGCTTTGGACAAAGATGAGGCCATTTCTTCCATAGCCAGGGCTGATTATGATCTATTATAGGAAGAAGTCATAATATCCCATTTATATACTTTTCTGGCAAAATTTTCAGCTGCACTTGCCCTTAAGTGCTCTCAACTTAGTGAGCAGTTTGAATGTCTACATCTTATGGAAATGAGTGATTTCCCTAAACCACAGACATTTTCTGCTGGGCTGAATTGTTACGGTTTTTTGAAAGTTCTAACTCAGGTTATTTCCCTTCCTTCAGTGATTGATTGGTGATGGTTAAAAATAAAATTAGAAGGTATCCCCCAACTGTGAAATGACTCACAAGGAAGGTTCAAGTGTTCTTTTTTGAAAAGTTCCTTCATTAAAAAAGTGCTTTATTCCCTCAAAATATCTTAGATGAAATGTCCAACCCACTTAGAATGATCTAATGTTAGAACTAGAAGAAACCTTAGTTTCACTTTCTACAAGCCTATTTTTATGGACATGAAATTTGAAATATTCAGAAATATTCAGAAATGTTCAGAAATATTTTCTGGCTGAGGAAGGGAAAAAAGATGGGAAGCAAACCAATCCTTTAGTATGCGATGCTCTCATTAAGAATTATCTCTTATATTTGTATAGTATTTTAAAGTTTATGAAGCACTTTCCTAGGCAGTACTTAATATTGCTAAGTATCATCGGGCATTGAGAAAGGCAACACAGTTATAAACATCTTGTTTTATGTTGCAAAGATAAAAATCAGCAAAGTCAAGAAGAGAATCAGACTTTCTGGTTCAGATGTATGTATTTCTACTCACTAATCTACCTTAAGTTTTTAAATTATAAAATCATGAATAAAATATTGATG
>NW_007731976.1:51004-52650 GCF_000696425.1 Galeopterus variegatus
TTCAGAAATGTTCAGAAATATTTTCTGGCTGAGGAAGGGAAAAAAGATGGGAAGCAAACCAGTCCTTTAGTATGCGATGCTCTCATTAAGAATTATCTCTTATATTTGTATAGTATTTTAAAGTTTATGAAGCACTTTCCTACGCAGTACTTCATATTGTTAAGTATCATCGGGCAGTGAGAAAGGCAAGGACAGTCATAAACATCTTGTTTTATGTTGCAAAGATAAAAATTAGCAAAGTCAAGAAGAGAATCAGACTTTCTGGTTCAGATGTATGTGTTTCTACTCACTAATCTACCTTAAGTTTTTAAATTATAAAATCATGAATAAAATATTGATGTCTTGGTTATTTTCAGCAGTCTCTCATCCAGATTACCCCTTTTTCTAATAAAATTATTAACACTGAGATGCAGAAATTGCTTTACAGGGGAAGTGTCTGATCCTACAACAGTGAAACAAAAGCTTAAATATCTTTGTTGGTTTCTTTCAATATTTGCTAGCTAAATGGCAGGTAATAAGGAAGGAGGGCTGAGGCATTCCTAGAGATAGTGATCAATGGTCTCACATATGTCACGAGCTGCTGAACTTTGCAAGGGGAAAGCATTTGGCCCAATTTGGTAACCTAACCTAAACTTGGGAGTTCACGATAGTATTAGACTCCCAGGAGATGGCTTCTGTGGGCGTAGTCCCCTCTGCACCTTTCTGAGAGACATTGGAAACACAGAACAGACACAACTTGCTCCAACTTTTTATAACACTTTGCTAGAAGGTGATCAGAAAACAAGTTATTAATTAGTAGCTCATAAAAAACATTAAATAAAATATGTTAAGTAAAACTAAGCTTTAATTAGGCACAGATTACAGAGCTCCACCCTGAGCAGTGGTGTGTCAATATTGGAGGCTTAGCATGTATCACAGAAAGGGAGGAAGGATACTAAATCGATTCGGAGGAGAGCTTCCAAGTTAGACTGCAAGTCACCTTCTGTCTAGGGCAATCCCCAGAATGAGATGATGGCTAAGCAAAAGAAAGAAGAAAAAGGATATACTATTCCAATGAAGGACTGAGATGGTTCTTCTACCCAGGTTCTCCCACACCCTGCTGCTTCTACACTAAACTTTGATGCATGAGCATTCTATCTGAGAATTACTCACTCACTCCAGAGAGGCTGTACTTCCTTCAGGTGGGAAAGGCTGAACTGATTGCCTCCCTATGCCCTAGGAAATAGAGCCAGTAGGACCACCTTACAGGTCCCAAAAGAGAGGCCAATAAGGAAGCACATCACTCCAAATCTTATGCTGCCATAAGCAAAGGGATTTATCCAAGCTACTACAATTTACAAAATATTTTATTTACTTTCTTAGGCAACTTGAAGAGCAGCCAGATGAGGCAGTCAAAGGAAAAATGACTTTATAAGTGACATGATACTAAGGGACATTAAATGATTTACCCCGGGCTATGTGATGTCAGGATTACACTAGACCAGGTACTTTGACTCAGAATTTATGAATTTTTTCACAAATAGTTTCCTCTCATTTGGGCTGGAAACTTTGCATCACGATCCATCTGTTTATCATTGACACACGATGTGTTGCACACTGGGTCAGGCATAGATAAGTCTACTATACTCGGAAGTGGGGAATGTACT
>NW_007731976.1:53529-54964 GCF_000696425.1 Galeopterus variegatus
AGGTGAGTTGGAAAAAGATTAATAACATTTTGTCTTTTACCCATTCTGGTTATAGGCATAAAGATAATATTAATTAATTGCTAACACCCCTTATAGTTTTATAAGCCTCGCAGAATTCAAGTGAAGTATGGGACTTTGGTAGGCAGAATAATGGACCTCAAGCAAGCTCTCCATCCTAATTTCTGAAACCTATTAAGTATGCTACCTTTCATGGCAAAAGGGCTTTGCAAGTGTGATGAAGTCAAAATCTTGAGATGAGGAAATTATCCTGCATAATTCCGGTGGGTCCAGTGAGTTTACAGGAGTCTTTATGAGAGGGAGGCAGGATAGTTAATGTCAGAAGAAGATGTGAGGACAGAACTAGAGGTTGCAGTGATGCTCTATGAAGATGAAGGTAAAGATCCTGAGTCATGTAGATAATCTCTAGAAGCTTGAGAAGGCAAGGAAAAGGACCATTCCCCAGAGACTACACAAGGAATGCAGCCCTGTGATTCCTTGATTTTAGTCATCTGACTTCCAGAACTGTGAGAGAATATGTGTTGTTTTAAGCCATTGCAGAAATTTGCGACAGCAGCAGAAGAAAACTAATACAGGGTCATTTTGGGGGAGATAGTTCATTTTTACAAAAAATAGTAAATGAAGGAATAGAGAACTTAAATTTCACGAATTTATTAAGTGGCAAGTAGTGTTTTCATTTAGTCCTTCTTTTATTTTTTGTTAATCCATCCACACATACTCATTGAGTCCCACAGCTTAGTTCCTAGCACTGCTCCTATATTACTAACAGTACTACTGCTAATAATAATAGCTAATATATATCAAGTTCCTATAGTATGAAAGTTGCTAAATTGGTATACAGGACATATAGTATCATTATACCTCATAACAATTAGGCAAGGTAGGAAGTGTTGTTATCTCCATTTCATGGATAAGGAAATTGAGGTTCAATAAGCAAAGGTTGCTTGCATAATAAAGTCAGCCTGTGGCAGAAAAATTTAGAAGAAAAACATTAGCAACCTAGGTCTTCTGACTCCCAAATCGTACACTTCAGCCAAGGAGTCGTTCTATTACTAGCAGGTGAGAACTTCATCTTTAACTTTGAAAGCACAAGACATAGCATAATTCAAAGCCTGAAATAGATGCCTAAGAGTATTTATTGAATTAAATTTTTACTTTAAATTCAAGCACTGGATTTTTACCAGGTTATTCTGCATTCATCACAAAAGTCCGAGACACCAAATCACTAAAAACCACATAAAAACCTGAGTACAATCAGGCCTGAAAATTATTGGTAAGGAAATGTAAATGGAATGCATCCTCTTGGGGCTTGTCCTGTCATAAAAAGCTAAAACATCAATACTAAAGTGTTGGGAAGCTCATGGATTGCCTTATTCTTCATTTTAATAAGGCAATTGACAAAAAGCATTGTGTATTT
>NW_007731976.1:55380-65947 GCF_000696425.1 Galeopterus variegatus
AGAAAAACATTAGCAACCTAGGTCTTCTGACTCCCAAATCGTACACTTCAGCCAAGGAGTCATTCTATTACTTGCAGGCGAGAACTTCATCTTTAACTTTGAAAGCACAAGACATAGCATAATTCAAAGCCTGAAATAGATGCCTAAGAGTATTTATTGAGTTAAATATTTACTTTAAATTCAAGCACTGGATTTTTACCAGGTTATTCTGCATTCATTACAAAAGTCTGAGACACCAAATCACCAAAAACCACATAAAAACATAAGTACAATCAGGCTTGAAAATTATTGGTAAGGAAATGTAAATGGAATGCATCCTCTTGGGGCTTGTCCTGTCATAAAAAGCTAAAACGTCAATACTAAAGTGTTGGGAGGCTCATGGATTGCCTTATTCTTCATTTTAATAAGGCAATTGACAAAAAGCATTGTGTATTTCACCCAAGGCTGTGGTGTTATCTAGGCAGCCAGGTAGCGCCTCAGGTTCAGTGGTCTCCAGTGCAGGTGGGAGAACATGGAATAGAAGCTCTCTACCCACAACAACTGTTTTTTCCAGAGACACATGAACCATGTGATGGAGTTTGGATGTGTTTTACCCTCCAAAACCCATGTGGAAATTTGATCTCCAATGTGGCAGTGTTGGAAACTGATTGAGTCATGGGGGCGGATCCCTCATGAATGGATTAATGCTCTCCCTGGGGACAGAGGGATTAATGAGTGAGTTCTCGCTCTATTAGTTCCCGCAGTGTTGGAAACTGATTGAGTCATGGGGGCGGATCCCTCATGAATGGATTAATGCTCTCCCTGGGGACAGAGGGATTAATGAGTGAGTTCTCACTCTATTAGTTCCTGTGAGAGCTTGTTGTTTATAGGACCCTGGCACCTTCTCTCTCTCTCTTGCTTCATCTCGCCATGTGATCTGCTTGTACCCACCAGCTGCCTGCTGTTTTTCCACTATCAGTAGAAGCAGCCTGAGGCCTGTGCCAGATGCAGCTGTCCCAGAATCATAAGCCAAATAAACCTCTCTTCTTTATAAATTGTCCAGTTTCAGGTATTCTGTTATAGCAAAACAAAACGGACTAAAACACCATGCGAAGGAGGTGGTCAATATTCAACACGTTAATCATGGCATTTTACTCTTGATCAGTCTTTTACAGAAAAAACAACAAACTGTGGTCTCTCTGCTTCTGATTCTTAAAACAACTCAGTGAAATAGGTGGGGAGGAGGGATTTGTTTGGGTCAATGAGAAAGTTGAAGCTCAAAGAGGCTAAGAAACTTATTCAAGATGACACAGGCTAGAAGTTGTTCCAAGTCGGATCCAGACTCAGTCAGGCCTTTTGACTCAGATTGTTTTCTTTCATTCTTGGATGTCACCGACGTGACAATAATGGGTAAATTTGCATGAATGCACACACACTTAAGACATGCACACATACACATGCGTACACAGAAGAATGATCCAGATCCCTTGATCTGGATCAACCGGATGAACTGTTATTAGTTATTTCGGACTACAGCTGGGCTAGTAGAGTGTGGTTAATATGTCTCTCTTAATGATACACTTTTTATCTAAAGTTTCTACACTTTCTAAATGTGTTATTAGTTATTTCGGACTACAGCTGGGCTAGTAGAGCGTGGTTAATATGTCTCTCTTAATGATACACTTTTTATCTAAAGTTTCTACACTTTCTAAATGTTATACTAAGTTCTGAATGGTTATGGATTATTGTCTGCTCTTCCTCTTGTCTCACTTCCTACCTTACATTGTAGTTATTTTTGTAAACATCTGCTCTGCCTTGCTGATCTGCAAGTCTTCCTGACTCATCTGAAAGGCTCTTGACCCTAGCTCAGTATAGTAGATGGGAGAAGCTTACCTTTTTTGAGGACTACAAGATAGTAGTGGTTATTTTACTTAGTTAATAGACAGGAAAACCAAGGCATACATAGCTTAAGTGAATCATCCAAAATCACACACAGTTAAGTGGCAGTAGCAGAATCTAACCACTTAATTATAGCTGTTATGTTATACTGACCCACTTGCATGCACTTCTTGAAGGAAATTTATGAGCTAAACTATTTCCAGTCTCTTTCATGCCTTGCAAACCCACTTCTTCCTTTAGAAAGGAAGGAAAAGAGAATGATCTGGCCACATGTTTTCAGCAGGGCACAGGATGAATCCTCACCACTAATGGCCAAGGAACCAGCCAGGCAAGGCAGAAAGCAAGTGCACCTGGGGACAGGTTGGTGCGATTATTCACTTTCACGGGTAGCTACACTGTTGATCCCTAACAAATCCAGAGAAAGCAGCTTTTGGCAAATGTTAATAACCACAAATAAAGCCTCTGTTGTCCTTTACCACTTCATTTTCAAACGCTACGTCTCAATCAGTACTCAGAAAAACAAAGAAGTAGACTCTACAGGCCTGGAGCTGTTCTCTTGGGACATGTTAAAAATGAAAAAGAAATCAGCAGCCCTGGATGGAATTAGTTTCATGCTTGTTCCATAACAATTATGCCAGGTAGAGTATTGAAACACAAGTCTTTGGGACCATTTTCAGAAGCAATTTTAAAGTTCACTTTTTAAAGGAGATGCTAGAATTTGGGCAGCAGCTGGCAAACTTTTTCTCTAAAGAAACACATAGTAAATATGTAGACTTTGTTGGCTGAGGGGCCAAACTGAGGATATTATGTGGTTGCTGTATAACAAGGGAGACAGAAAACTTCTTCCCTGTGTGTTACTGTTTGCCTGGGCTTGTCCACAACCACCTAGGGTGGTGATTTGGGACCAGCTGCTGTCAGACATTGTTCAGAGGAGGCATGACTGGGGTGGGAGGGGAGATCAGGTTGGGTTGGGGAGGGGGTTTGTCACTGGTTGCCTTTGTCCCAGTGACACCCAGATCCTGGCATGCTCTTTTCTCCTTGTGGAGAGCCTGGTCTTCTCAACTAGGGAAGCTGGCTGGGGTGAGGTGACTCACTGAGTCATTGACATCTAGACTGAGATTCCACCACCCTGAGTCTGCAGTTGTCAAACAGCAGAGACCCCAACAGGTAGGTGGCAACTAGTGCAGGTGTGGGTCTGCAGTGAGGCTTAGCTATCGGCAAGGGAGACAAGGCTTGGAGCAAAGGGAGGAACAGATTGGAGAGAAACCTGGTTTTGTTTCCAAGGCTCACAATGCTAGTCCCCTGGAGCAGTGCCCATGGGCAATACAGAAACAGGCAGCAGGCTGGATTTTGCCCACAGGCAACTCCTGGTTCAGAGCCTGGCTGAATACTGACATGATTACCTTAAGGAGAAACGCCAGAAGGAAATAAAAACTAGAGAAATATGAACCTGCAAAGAAGCTGTGAAGACAGATCTAGCTGTAGGTAGACAGCATAGTCCTAAAGGCAGAATTTGAAAGTGTAGACCTATGAAGTAGTTGGCACCATGGGCATTGACACAAAGGATGAGGGTAGTTTCATAGGAGAGGACTTCACAGTGAGTGGGAACTCAGAAGTAGGTTTATCTCATTCTGTTGCCCAATCGTTTGCTTCCCCCTTCCCTGTAGAAGGATTATGCCTTCCTGCTCATGGCCATGTAAACTGTGGGACCTTTCTGCAGGGGTATAGTTCCTGCCCCATTATCAGGCTTGACCATACGATTTGCTTTGACTAGTATAATCTAAGCAACAAGTGATGTAATGCTAGATTGGAGCAGAATTTTTATGGAATATTTCATGCTTCTATCAGTAATCCCCTTCTTTCCTTCTGCCAACAGAACATCTGTACTCCTTCATCTTGGAATGTGGAGCAGCTTCAGAGTCACACTGCTACTCTGCCCATGTGCTGGAAGCTTGAGGGATAAAACTTGGTTTTTATAAGCCACTGAGACTTTGAAGTCATTTATTACTGCAGCAAAGCTGACTAATACACAGATGAGATTTTAAAATGCAAAAACAAAAATCTTGTATTAGTGAAATATGTTGCTGGGCAATGAGGTCCCAGACACCAGGCTGAGGATTAAAGGCCAGGGTTCCTGCTGCTGTGATGATAAGATATGGCAAGATATGATTTCTAGAGGCCCTAGTCCCAGCATACTTGACAGGATGCCAGGGCAGGGACAGACACCAGGCTGAGGATTAAAGGCCAGGGTTCCTGCTGCTGTGATGATAAGATAAGGCAAGATATGATTTCTAGAGGCCCTAGTCCCAGCATACTTGACAGGATGCCAGGGCAGGGATTTAGATTTAAAAAATAAGGTTGGGGACAGCAGTAGTAACCTTAACCCCAAGATGAATGGTTCAATCATCTATCTGTGTACTGAGTCACCTACTCTATACCATGAACAGACCAGGAGCTGAGTATTCAGAGACAAATTAATCTTTGAGGGCCTCAGAGATTAAGAAGAAAGACATACATACAAACCAAATTTCCCAGAGAGTGCATTAAGTACTATGTTATAGTTACAGTAAAGATATAAGAAGGGAGAGATCAATTACTCCTGGTGGGGAGAGATCAATTACATTCTGGGTCTTAAGGATGAGTAGCTGGGTCTAGACTGAGGATCTAGTGTGTTCAGCATCATGGAAGCTTAAGCATTGGCCCAAGTTCCTTAAATCCCTCTTGCCTAGTCAGGTTTGGTCTAACAGCAATTCTCAACAAATGGCTCATGAACCACCTGTACCAGTGGCAGCTTCATGACATAAACAGGTTTTGTGTTCTAGCAACACAAAATGGACTAAAACACCATGCGAAGGAGGTGGTCAATATTCAACACGTTAATCATGGCATTTTACTCTTGATCAGTCTTTTACAGAGAAAACAACAAACTGTGGTCTCTCTGCTTCTGATTCTTAAAACAACTCAGTGAAATAGGTGGGGAGGAGGGATTTGTTTGGGTCAATGAGAAAGCTGAAGCTCAAAGAGGCTAAGAAACTTATTCAAGATGACACAGGCTAGAAGTTGTTCCAAGTCGGATCCAGACTCAGTCAGGCCTTTTGACTCAGATTGTTTTCTTTCATTCTTGGATGTCACCGACGTGACAATAATGGGTAAATTTGCATGAATGCACACACACTTAAGACATGCACACATACACATGCGTACACAGAAGAATGATCCAGATCCCTTGATCTGGATCAACCGGATGAACTGTTATTAGTTATTTCGGACTACAGCTGGGCTAGTAGAGCGTGGTTAATATGTCTCTCTTAATGATACACTTTTTATCTAAAGTTTCTACACTTTCTAAATGTTATACTAAGTTCTGAATGGTTATGGATTATTGTCTGCTCTTCCTCTTGTCTCACTTCCTACCTTACATTGTAGTTATTTTTGTAAACATCTGCTCTGCCTTGCTGATCTGCAAGTCTTCCTGACTCATCTGAAAGGCTCTTGACCCTAGCTCAGTATAGTAGATGGGAGAAGCTTACCTTTTTTGAGGACTACAAGATAGTAGTGGTTATTTTACTCAGTTAATAGACAGGAAAACCAAGGCATACATAGCTTAAGTGAATCATCCAAAATCACACACAGTTAAGTGGCAGTAGCAGAATCTAACCACTTAATTATAGCTGTTATGTTATACTGACCCACTTGCATGCACTTCTTGAAGGAAATTTATGAGCTAAACTATTTCCAGTCTCTTTCATGCCTTGCAAACCCACTTCTTCCTTTAGAAAGGAAGGAAAAGAGAATGATCTGGCCACATGTTTTCAGCAGGGCACAGGATGAATCCTCACCGCTAATGGCCAACCCATTCCTGTGTGCTCCTTTTCTGGAGACGAAGCTGGTTTCTCAAGGATGCTTTTCCGTAGTCTCTGGGATCTGCTACTTTGCAGGTAGTTCAGGAAAATAAAGCCTCCTTAAGCCCCCAACTCTTGGGAATCTGCTCTGGATTCTTCATTGCTGAGCTTCATCCACCAGTGAGAATCGGCCCCCTTCTCTGCCCTCATCAGCAGGCTCCCCTCCGTCTTGATCCGGGAGACGGAGCAGGTGCACATGCTTGTGGGGAGATCTTCTCTTTCACATAAAACCAGACCCTTCACATCTAATCATTCCCAACCTTGGCCATGGACTCATTTGCCTCATTGTTTTCATTCCCCCATCTCACGTTGCTCTGATGGTATAAGCTGCTTGTTTCACAAGTTCATTTCGACTTTTAGCCTCACTGTCCACCATTGCTCCTCTAAGGTGACCATAACCTTCTTCCTTGGTAACAAATTTGCTTTTCTAGCTGTGCTTCCTTTCAGTGACCCGAGTTATCACTAGTTTAGGTGTTTCTCCTTCCCTCTACCTTCTAAATCTGAGCCACCCAGAAATCTCAGAAGCTCCCTTGAGGACTTTCTTCTTTGCCCTTGACATTCAAACAGAACACTGTCCTATGGAGTCTCATGCCTATAAATACCTTTGAAGTTCTTTCCTTGTTCTCCATTCCCATTGCTACTTCCCCAGTTCCAGATGCTCATCATTTGTCATCTAGATTATGAAAATACCTCCTTANGGCAAGATATGATTTCTAGAGGCCCTAGTCCCAGCATACTTGACAGGATGCCAGGGCAGGGATTTAGATTTAAAAAATAAGGTTGGGGACAGCAGTAGTAACCTTAACCCCAAGATGAATGGTTCAATCATCTATCTGTGTACTGAGTCACCTACTCTATACCATGAACAGACCAGGAGCTGAGTATTCAGAGACAAATTAATCTTTGAGGGCCTCAGAGATTAAGAAGAAAGACATACATACAAACCAAATTTCCCAGAGAGTGCATTAAGTACTATGTTATAGTTACAGTAAGGATATAAGAAGGGAAAGATCAATTACTCCTGGTGGAGAGAGATCAATTACATTCTGGGTCTTAAGGATGAGTAGCTGGGTCTAGACTGAGGATCTAGTGTGTTCAGCATCATGGAAGCTTAAGCATTGGCCCAAGTTCCTTAAATCCCTCTTGCCTAGTCAGGTTTGGTCTAACAGCAATTCTCAACAAATGGCTCATGAACCACCTGTACCAGTGGCAGCTTCATGACATAAACAGGTTTTGTGTTCCCAGATCGCTTGAATCAGAGTTTCTAGATCTGAAGCCTGAGAGTATGAAAAACTCACTGGCCATCCAAATGACTCTTTGCACACCCAAGATTGAGACCCAGAGATGCACACAGTGTGTCTCAAACCTGGCTACACATTAAATCATCTAGTCAGCCGTTAAAACATTCAAATACCTGGGCACCACCCCAGAGATCCAAATTTGATTGATAAGATATGAAACTCAAACACTTATATGTTTTAGAAGTTCCCTAAATTTATTTTGGTGCACAGTTTGAGAGTCATTGGTATATGGAAAAAAGTCATTTCACAGTTACTGTTTATTCATCTTCTGCAAGACAATAGCCGAGGCACTGTAGTGGCTGCAGTGATAAAACTATAGTGGTCTTTCTTAAAAGTAGCTTAAAATATTAAAATCAGATAGGAAGATAGTGCCTGGCATAGAGTACACATTCAAGCTCATATCCAAAGAGATTGAGCATTTTAATCAAGTACTCCAGGTCATTGCCAAGGACTCTAACTGAAGTTCAGGAACCACTGTCTGGGGGGGAGGAGGGAGGGGAGTGGAGAGAAAGGTAGGAAGGGAAGGAAAGCCTGAGTGCAGATGAGACTCAAGTGGCTCTGGCTGAGGGGATAGGGGCTGCGACAGTCACAAACTAGTCAGTCCCTAGCAGAAACCTGGTTCTAAGAACACAGGGCCTCTATTCTCACTGCCTTGGGGGCCTCCATCTTTTTGTGCTTTTGCTTCTGATAAAGAACTTATCCTCAGAACATGTGTTATCTACCAGCTTCGGGTTTTGCTTATTGCATTTCCAGAACTGAATTTTTCAAGAGCGATTGTCACAATACAATTTTGTGAACTTGTAGTACTGAACATTTTCTAATTAGGTTGCTATAGCCCTTAGCCAAATTACTGCAAATGTCATCTCTTCTCTCTTTTTGATGCAAAAATGTAGTGCAGTCAGCAGTATTCACAATTTAATCTTAACACAGGCAGACGCTGATCACGGTGACAGAAGGGTCTGTTTTCCATTAACCCAAAATTTGCTTAGTCAAGCAACTCCCTCATTGACACAGCTTGCATCCGAAAGAATGTTTCTGTCTTTCAAGCAAGCTGCTACTTTAGCAATTAGCTGTCCATCAAAATGTGAGTAATTGCCCTCTTTTAGGGTGGGTCGTGAGTTGGTCACACTCATGAGCCAGCCCTGGCCACTTCGAGTCTCTTCTCTTGCCTCGGGATTTCATCATTTCTAGGTTTCAGGGATTTTGCATCATTGGAACAGTTGGCAGCGACAGCAAATGGCTTTCTGGCCTGGTTGTTGTTCTCTTCAGTGGAAATCCATATTCATTTAAAGAAAGCATTCATTTGTGAATATTCCTATTCTGTCAGCCCCATGGCCAAACTCTCCCGCCTTTGTTCTCCTATCCCCATTTTTACACAGCTATATCCATTAATCGTCCCAATGGAAAGCTCATTCCTACACCTCAGCCTAGGCCAGTTCATATGCAAAGAAAGCAAAGTGAAACAAAATGAAAAATTGATCAAGGAAAGCCCGATAATCAGCATTAACTGAGTACTCATTATGTGTGGGACATTTCATTAAGCCCTTTAGACCTCATTTAATTCTGTTTGCAGTTCAAAGAAAGTGCATTATTATTCCCAGTTTAAAGATAAGAAAACCAAGTCAGTGAAAATAAGTAACTATCTTAACGATACGCAACTGAGACATGAAAATGGCTAGTCGCACAGCAGATTCTGTAGCTCTTTTGCAGTGGGCTTCAACAACAGTTACCCTTTCATCCTTAAAGTCCCCTCCTCCAGTTGTGGGCAGTTGGGTTCCTTAGTCATATACACCATTCCTGTGTGCTCTTTTTCTGGAGACGAAACTGGTTTCTCAAGGATGCTTTTCCGTAGTCTCTGGGATCTGCTACTTTGCAGGTAGTTCAGGAAAATAAAGCATCCTTAAGCCCCCAACTCTTGGGAATCTGCTCTGGATTCTTCATTGCTGAGCTTCATCCACCAATAAGAATCAGCCCCCTTCTCTTCCCTCATCAGCAGGCTCCCCTCCGTCTTGATCTGGGAGACGGAGCAGGTGCACATGCTTGTGGGGAGATCTTCTCTTTCACATAAAACCAGACCCTTCACATCTAATCAATCCCAACCTTGGCCATGGACTCATTTGCCTCATTGTTTTCATTCCCCCATCTCACGTTGCTCTGATGGTATAAGCTGCTTGTTTCACAAGTTCATTTCGACTTTTAGCCTCACTGTCCACCATTGCTCCTCTAAGGTGACCATAACCTTCTTCCTAGGTAACAAATTTGCTTTTCTGGCTGTACTTCCTTTCAGTGACCCGAGTTATCACTAGTTTAGGTGTTTCTCCTTCCCTCTACCTTCTAAATCGGAGCCACCCAGAAATCTCAGAAGCTCCCTTGAGGACTTTCTTCTTTGCCATTGACATTCAACCAGAACACTGTCCTATGGAGTCTCATGCCTATAAATACCTTTGAAGTTCTTTCCTTGTTCTCCATTCCCATGGCTACTTCCCCAGTTCCAGATGCTCATCATTTGTCATCTAGATTATGAAAATACCTCCTTANAAGTCCCAGGACATGAGGTGGCACAGTCAATGAGACAAGGGACAATGGTGAACAGAAGAGAGTGTTGGTAGATGAGCCTTGTGGAGGAAATTGGGCAGAGTCATTGATACTTCACATACAGGGAGAGGGGAGTTGATGGAGGATGTGAGAGAGGGAATCATCTTGGTCACTAATATTGTATGTTCAGGGGCATCTTAGGGCTTAAAGCTTGTACAACTTAAGGTGTTCTCTATGAGTTAAAGAATATTTTGTATTTGTATTTTATACCAATATAAAATTAAGTACAAGTCTATGTAAGTGAGGGGCTTCGAATTTAAGTTTCAATAGCTTCAAGGTAAATCTTGGCTGGTCCGTGGAAGGAAGATTTCATAGGTAAAAAGATCTCTTACTCAAATAAAATTTGAGAGTAAGGAAAGAATAGCTTTGTTAGAAAAAAAAAATGCTTGCAGACCATAAAACAAATAGAAATCCAGTTTGGAAAGGCTGAGCTGGCCTGCACAGAGATGCCTCCTGTCTGCCTCTGGAAAGCTGTCCTCTCTCACTTTATATAAAAGCAGCAGATTGTATCTTCTGACAATCCTATCATCATCTTGTCGACTTAGCCTCATGCTATTCCTGAAAGGGTACCGATCCACTGAAGCAGGAAGGTGGGAAAGTAAAAGGCGGGGGTGTCCGGGACTTTATTTTTTAGGTTTGCCAGATATTTAAATAAGTGTCGTTAACATTTCAGCCATTTGTTGTATGAAAGAAAATGCCATCAGAACTCATCCATTCCACTGCTCTTCACAGATTTGAAATAATCAATCTATACATGCTATGTCTTTCTCTTTCCATGTATCTTTAGAAAGAGAATGTGAAGAAAAAATTTTTGACTTTTTCCAAGATTTTCTGCATGTCATGCATTTTACACCAGTCTGCTAGTTTGAATTTCTCAGCATTTCTAATACC
>NW_007731976.1:66764-69836 GCF_000696425.1 Galeopterus variegatus
TCTGCATGTCATGCATTTTACACCAGTCTGCTAGTTTGAATTTCTCAGCATTTCTAATACCTTTTGCAGACATACCATCTATGGCATGTTATGCCATCTATAACATTGTAACATGACACATGTTAAAAAAGAATAACCTGAAGAGATAGATAATTCCCCATGTTGCAGATGAAGTCAGGTAACTTGTTCGAATTCCACAACTCATAAATGGCAGTTCACATTTGAAACCTTGCCTTACTAACTCCAAAATTCAGCCTTTTCCCGGTAGAAATTTAAATTTCTTAAAAGCACCACAGTTAAAAAAAAATATTTGGGGTCTTTAAGGGCATTGCTCAGACAGCCACAAAAAGTTCTAATTTGTTTTCAACTAATGGCATCTTTAAAGAACTTGGGATTTTGCCTGACGTTGCTCATTAGAAATTCTAAGAATAATGACTGATCTGTTCGCATGTTTCTGTTATGCCATTTTGCTACTCTCGACCCTCATTGCAATCCCATCTCCTGCACAAAGAAGCCTCTCCTCTTCATGTTGGCATGAAGATGTGATTTGATGCCTGACAACATCACGTACTAATTACACAACATCATGTAGCTCTTGTACTAATCAGGCTGAAAGCCTAGATATTCCTACCATGAGTTGCTTGATTTCTTGCCCAGTAAAGTTTATTCCTTCTATTCCCATTCCTGGAATGGTTTGCTACATTATTAATTAGTCAAATGCTATTCCACCTTCAGAGCTAACTTTGACACACATGCAATCACGTCTTCAAGCACGTGTAGGGTCTTCCTAGCATCATCTTATTTAAGCATATATCCTCCTGTCTTCTGTAATTGACTATGGCCTCTTCAAGAATAAAATCACTCTCTGGTTAACCTTTATATCTCTCATAGTGCAGAGCACAGTTCTGAATATGTTTTTGTAATTGCTAGAATGAATAGGTGGATACATTTAGGTGTAATGATCTTTGAGATACTTTATTGTCAAAATTACTATAACATCTCCATACTTGCAGAAGTCAATTAGAGAGAGCTCGCAATTTTATGAACTCTTTTCAACTTCCACACTATATATTCATTCTTAGAAGGCTCTAAAAGTGCTTTATGTATCTCAGTGATAGGAGGGGAAGCAGTTTCTGATGGAGAAATTTATCCATGTAGGTGATTTCACACGTCTCTTCACCCCATAAGAGACAGATATAATCATCTTTTTTTAAGGAAGGGGAAGCTGACTTGTCTAACTTGAAGAGATTAAACTTAAGTGAATGAAATTTAGTAACATTTCTATGCAACAGGCTAAAGACACTTAAATCAAAATTCTCCCTAGGATCAATATATTCTTACACAGTGACAGAGATAATTAAGTGCCCTGTGGAAAACATCATGTAGGTTTAAAAAAAAAAATCTGAATTCAAGGGACTAAATGTTTGAAAAGTGGAGAAAAAGGAGGTCAGGGAGGCATTTGACAGAATTTTCATTGCAATGAGGGGTAAACATTTAAGTCCATATTCACAGTTCTTAAATCTTTCTCTCTCTTCCTTTGTTCTCCCCCGACCCCATCACTTTATCTCTGTCTCTTTCTCTGGAAAAACAGGCAAACACCATAAACATGATGAATCTTAGCTCTGACAAGGAAAAGGAATTTGACAACATTTTTCAGAACACGTCAGCTGACTGGAAGGAGATAGTGGATTCAGAGCTGGCTGAACATTTATCCAGTGAGGGTAGAAAAGGGACACTTGTCATCTTAAAGAAGCTCATTTAATGAAATACTGTAGGACTATCTCCTTTATGATATTTTCATTGACAAAATAAATAAGATCCATTTATAGAAGGAGTACATAAAATAAAACTGAGAGAACTCTACACATGAAATTGCATTTATAGAATTACAGAGTGTAGAAAAGGGAGAATGCTCTTGACTTCCCATTGTAAAAATAAAAAATACAACGAGAAATCTGAAAGTTAATTCATGAGAATTTTTTTTCTGTTAAATGCTTGGGCTAACTAGTAAAGATGAAAAGACACACACAGGGTGATTTAATCATTATGTATCTTAAAGTCTGTCATGTTGAAAACAGGTTAGACTTCATTCATATGATTTAGAGGGCAGAACTAGGATTAATGGGTGGGTGTTACCTTGAATCAGAATATCTCTACATGTAGAAATTAATTAATTTCACCCACAAACATTTCCCGAACACTGTCATATGCTAAGAAAGACTAATACGACAAAGTGAGCAATCTAACAGAAAGAGGCAGGTCCATAAATAGATAACTGAAGACCTATGGTGACTGTGTTAAATGTTGTATTGCATATGGAAATTTGACCCTCTCTATCAAAGAAACTTTTACAAAAGAGCTACATGACTTTTTAGGGTTTGGAGTTTCTTTTGAATATGTTACAATGCTGGAATGGTCTTAGGATCACAGATTTGTCTTATGCAAGGACAGACGTGAGTCTCAATTACCTATATGTGATGGTAACACATTCAGTGGGCAAGTCTGGTGGGCAGCTGGAGATGAAGGGATGGTGCATAGGGTGGAGCATCAATCATCGTGGCTGGAGAGTAGGCAAGGGAGGGAGTGAGGTCCCTGAGGCTGCACTGAATACCCATTGCCATTCTGTACAGCTCACCCATAAAAACTGTAGGGTCATGAGCTAACTTACATCTCCAGTCTCCAACAGAGGTACTGCATCAGTTTGCTAGGACTGCTATAGCAAGGTGCCACACACCGGATGGCTTTACCAATGGAAGTATATTGTCTTACCGTTCTGGAGGCTAGAAGTTTGAGATCCATATGTCAGCAGGGTTGCATTTGAAGGCTGTGAGGGAGATTCTGTTCCTTGTCTCTCCTCTAGTTTCTGGTGGTTTCTGGCAGTCTTTGGTACTCCTTGGCTTGTAGAAGCATCACCCTGATCTTTGCCTTAATTCTTCACAAGGTGTTTTCTCTTTGTGCGTGTCTCTGTCTCCAAATTTCTCCTTTTAATAAAAACACCAATTAATTAGATAAGGGTCCACTCTAATGACTTAGTTTTAATGTGATTACCTGTGTAAAGGCCTTTCCAAATAA
>NW_007731976.1:71450-73185 GCF_000696425.1 Galeopterus variegatus
CATTGTGTTTTATTTTCCTCTTTAAAGAAATTGATAAGCCTGCTGGAAATAGAAAAAAAAATAAGTGCTTTATAGAGGAAAAGGAAAACTGAGTTGGACAAGAAATTAGTTAAAGAATATGCAATCATTTTTAGTAAGCTCAATTCTATGTGAATTTATACCACAATACTGAAAATTTTTAATAAGAGATTGCAGTAAACTTAAAAACTTTTTAAAAATAGGCATTTTCAAACACTGAAAAAAAAACAGAGACTAGTATGAACACCCCAGTGCCAATGACCTGCTTCCATGGTTGTCAAGTCGTGGTCCACCTGGTTTCCACTGCCCTTCCCAGCCTCTTTCCTTCCCCCTAATTATTTTGAAGAACATTTCTGACATCATCTCTAAACATATAAGCACTAACCATAATTACTACTGTTAGGAAGTATCTTGTAGTGTTCATATTTTCAGAAAGATTTAAACTTTGATGGAGCACAGTGCAATACTGCTCTAGACATAATAGAATGGCTATAATCAAAAAGACATAATAATAAGTGCTGGCAGGGATGTAGAGAAATCAGAACCCTAATACACAATGGTGGGAATGTAAAATTGTGAAGCCACTTTGGAAAATAGTTAGGTAATTCCTCACAGCGTTAAATATCGAGTTACCACATGGTCCCATAATGCCACTCCTGGTTGTTCACAGAAGATAAATGAGTACACACGTGTACACAAAAACTTGCTCCTGAATGTTCATAGCAGCATTATGTATAATAGTCAAAAGGTAGAAATACTCAAAACATCTCTGAACTGATGGAAGGATTTAAAAAACGGTGGTATATACACACAATGGAATGTTAGTCCGCAAAGAAAAAGAACAAGGTACTGATACAAACTCCTACATGGACAAACCTTGAAAACACTACGCTAAATGAAAGAAGCAAGTCACAAAATGCTGTATGTTCTATTGTTCCAAGTATATAAAGTGTCCAGATTAAGAAAATCCACTGAGACAGGAAGCAGATTCACTCATTACTAGGGGATGAGGTGAGGAAGTGGGGAGAAATAGGGGTGACTCTTAATATCCATACAGTTTGTTTTGTGGTAAGAAAAACATTCTAAAACTGATTATGGTGATGGTTGCACAAGTCTGGGAGTATACTAAAATGCATTGAATTATACACTTTAGATAGGTGAATTTTATGGTATGTGAAACTATCAAGTTGTTCACTTTAAATAGGTGAATATTATGGTGTGTGGATTATATCTCATTAAAGCTGGTATTTAAAAATAATTGAGGGAAAGGAACACATACCAACATACTAAAGGTATAAAATACCCAAAAGGTGAAAGAGGTGGCAAAAATTCTGAAGTTGATCATTATACATTTAGGCTGCCTGAGTAAGTAGACATTTTTGAAAGGAAAAAATAAGGTAAGGAAACTACATATTGTACATATTTTCTTTATCTCCAGCAAGGGCTGCAGTTTTGGGTAAATCCATCCACACACATCTGCTAGACTTGTCACCTATGAATTATCATCTCCTGGGAAAACTCCAGAGATAGTTCTGGTCAAATGATTGCCAGTCTTCATATCAAGAAAGTATCAAGAGACTATGTTTGTATGCCCAACACTGACCCCTGACTTCGGTCAAATCACCTTAACTTCAGGGGGCTCGGAGTCACTCCTGCCTGTGTCATCTACTTAGGAGGATTGTTGTGAAGTACAACGCAGATGATGGCTGTAAAGAGG
>NW_007731976.1:74333-77499 GCF_000696425.1 Galeopterus variegatus
CTGTGTCATCTACTTAGGAGGATTGTTGTGAAGTACAACGCAGATGATGGCTGTAAAGAGGTCCTAAAGATTAGAATGTTGCATTATTGTCATTACTGTCTATATTGTTGTATAGCAGCAGAACTTATTCATAGAAAGCCAAGTTTTAATTTTGACCTATAGACAATAGTTGCTGTGGCTATTGGTAGCCTATCGCAACCCATGATTGGTCTTTGTCTCTCAACCAGCAGTCCTTGTACCATCTCTGGCAATTATGCTGTGATAGAGATTTAGGAAACACAGTAAATCATATTACTGTGGCTTATGTATATTTACACATGTGTTAATCGAAGTGCTTTTTAAAAGGGGGCACATTGTATTCTTAAAGGGTAGGCACATCTTTCTTAGCAATGTAACACTTCTACTTTTCTCCTGGACCCTTTTTAAACTCTATATACTTAACTCTAAATTATATACTCAACTCCAGTGCTTAAGGAGAGTTTTTCAAGGTGTGGGGGAGATGAACAATCACAGCTTCCCCTTTAACAGAGATTACAGAAAATCTACATCCAGTCACTCTTATCACCCTTAAGTGTTTTAGGTTTCATTTTTCCCTATCCCCTACTACTCCCCAATTTCTGTCTAATCAGTATTTTCCTGAATTTTTGAAAACTAAAATCTAAAACTTATGCAATCCAGCTTCAACAGGGACAGGTCTTTTCAGATTGAGCTGTTGGAGACACCAAGATATAATCTTTGTAGCTGCAAGAGACTTTTGATAGTACCTATTGTAATCTGCTCTTACAGATGAAGACACTAAGGGAAAGTGGAAAAGCCACAGGAGGATTACATGCTCCAGCACTTTCCCTGGTCCCGCTGAGTGTGTGCTTTCCTCTGCAGCCCCCAGCAGTCACTCATACCCACCTGCACCTGCACTCTCAGCACGGCTCGGTGACCCACCAGGATGCTTGTTTCTTCTCCTCTGAATCTCTGAATTTCTTGACGTCAAGTACTCTTTTATAACTTTAACAAAGACTAGAGCATTACACCTACAAAGGATGGAAAGAGTCTGTAGACCAGTCCTTATTTAGCAGCAGCAACGGGATAAGCAAATTGTGTCCTGTGTCTTGGCTGAGAGACTTGGAGTATAAGCCATAAAACTAGGTATAAAACAACATGAGGCAGCACTACTCCGTGTCTATATTTCATGATCATTATCACTTTATATAACATTAGATCATTAGGCTCCAGAATCTTTGATCAAAAAGAAACTGATGTTTGTATTGTATTTGTGTCATATTTTTTGTGCCATGCAAAAATACAAGTAAAACAAACAAAACGACAACATACACAAAAAGATGACAGCCTTTTCTGACCCACTTGGGGGAACTTGCTACACGACTCTTGNATACACAAAAAGATGACAGCCTTTTCTGACCCACTTGGGGGAACTTGCTACACGACTCTTGACCTGAATGTATTCATGTGTTTCAGAGCAAGCTTTTTTTCCCTTCCGCAACATGATTTTAGAAACCAAATCTCAATCATTTTTTTTTTTATCTCAGCTTGACAATGTTCCAGATGAAATGTCACTTTTGCTTTATAATTAAAAAATGAAATAGAGCTCTTTTCAGCTATTTTTCTCCAACTTGCCATTAGAAATGAACACAAGTCAAGGCTGATATATAGATTTATATTTCCGAACACAAGTCAGGGCTGATATATAGATTTATATTTCTTAGAAATAGAGGATGTTGATAAACAAGAAGATATAAACCAACTTAAATTAAACTGATTCTGCATTTGAAATGACTGCCTTCTTCTGGGCAGACTTTATTTCACCTGTAAATACTTAGAAGAAATTGGTGGTCTATGGGTTTTGCTAGATGGAATGGGTTTCACTCCTATTGACTTGGAGGGCCCAGAGGGTTATGGAAAAAAAAAAATGGAAAATACTCTTAAGTGATTTACTTTTCCGACACCAGTTGTGGTCACATACTCTCAGTGGATGGCCTGGGGCATCTCAGTGTTCTTCTGTGGCTCCATTTTATCATCTGTAAAACAGATAAGAATGTTTCTCTTATGTCCTAGCAGGCTCTTGTGAAGTTTATAATGAGAAGACAGACACAGATGTAATGTTCATTTACAAGGCATTCTGCAATCTCATCCGCGACTACGGAGAGGAGGCAGAGTTGGATGGAGCCACTGGAACTGGCCTGGTGCTTGGACTGGCTGATGNATAAGAATGTTTCTCTTATGTCCTAGCAGGCTCTTGTGAAGTTTATAATGAGAAGACAGACACAGATGTAATGTTCATTTACAAGGCATTCTGCAATCTCATCCGCGACTACGGAGAGGAGGCAGAGTTGGATGGAGCCACTGGAACTGGCCTGGTGCTTGGACTGGCTGATGCATAGCAACCAACAGTCACAATTATGGTTTCCAAGGAGGCACAGAAGTTGAGCGTCCATTGAGCTTGGATCAGGTTTCAGGGAGTCCAGTCAAGATCATGGTGCGCAGGATCAAGGATCTGCAGGAAGTAATGATGCTCAGTGGGCAGTGTGCGGTGAGATGTCTGCCCAGTGTTTCCAGTTACTCTGTCTCTTTTCATCAGCACCCCAGCCAGTACCTGAGAGTGGTGTGTGCAGGTATGTGAGTATGTGTATGTGCTTATGTATGTTGGAGGGGGAGGAGAGGGCAGAGAAAAGGGGGGGGGTAGGGAGAGAGACGGGGGCTAGTAAGAGACTAGCATGCAGAAGACCCTAGCCCTCTGGAAGAGAACCTAGCAGACACCAGGTAATATATCCAGGTCATGGAGAAAGGAAATGGGATTTAGGACAGGTAACAACCCCAGGAGGGACCTGGATGTGGTCGGGAGCTGAGGAAGAGTGGCAGTGAGTTCCAGTGAGAGGGAATGTGCAGCTCACCGGACACAAATGTGCCCCAGGGCTCACCCAGCCTCATCTTTTACCAGCTTGGAGCAACAAGATCAAGTCCAGACCCAGTTTGCTGATGGGTTTGGGCTGCCTGAATAATAATCAGGTGAAGTCCAGTTTTGCTATGGAGCGTACCAGGACAAAGGCTTCAGGCTGAAGGTCTTCACTGCCTGCCCCTCCCTGGGCTGAGGCAGATGAGCAGGGGTCCAAGAAGTCTGACCTGAACCAGCTGCCTTGGGAGAGGAAGGAGC
>NW_007731976.1:78937-79827 GCF_000696425.1 Galeopterus variegatus
TTTTTTTTAATTATTTATTTTTTAGCTTATACTTATGAGCGAGGACATGTGGTATTTCTCTTTCTGTGCCTGGCTTATTTCAGTTGACATGATTTTCCCTAAGTTCATCCATGTGGCTGTGAATGGCAGTATTTCATTCCTTTTCGTGGCAGAATAGTATTCCATAGTGTTAATATACCACATTTTCCCGATCCCATCATCAGCTGATGGACATTTTGATTGGTTCCAACTCTTGGCTGTTATAAGTAGAGCTGCAATGAACATGGGGGTGCAGGTGTCCCTTCAACATGATGATTTCTGTTCCTTTGGTTATATATCCAGCAGTGGAATTGCTAGATTGTATGACAATTCTATCTGTAGTTGTTTGAGGAAACTCCACAACATTTTCCATAATGGCTGCACTAATTTACAGTCCCAACAACAGTGTAGGAGGGTTCCCCTTTCTCTGCATCCTCGCCAGCATTTGTTATTCTGTCTTTTCTGGGAGTAAAAGCCAAATACAAAGTATATGCCTACAGTGATCATCAGAACATCTCACCCCAGCCACACGTTAGTGTCTGCCCATCCCTTAAGGTGTCTCTAGTACAACAATGGGGGAACATGGAATGTAAATGAATCCATGGCAGAGGCAAAAAGCTGCGACTCCTGCTCCACTCAGGTTGGTCCCAATATTGTCTGGTTTCTGTTCACTCTTGCCTGAGCCTTCCCTGTATTTGCTGATGTCTGATCACCTGATACCCTGAGCCTTGGACATTGAGCTTGGAGTGGTGCTGTAGAAGCTGTAGTAGGAACTGCCTTGAGTTCCTTGAGGACAGGAAATACAGGACTGAGGAAAAGCAGGTGGACGTGACTGACAGGGTCCTGTGAGAGAAATGGAACTCAGAGGCCTG
>NW_007731976.1:81076-83013 GCF_000696425.1 Galeopterus variegatus
GTGTGTGTGTGTGTGTGTGTGTGTGAATATACACACACACAAATACATATAGGGAGACAGATATTATATGTGTGTATATATATACACATGAGGATACTTCAAAATGTCTATGGAGAAATGGAATTAAAAGATAATGCAAATCTTTCCATGAACTTTTGGAAGACCCCTCATATGTATATATAATATATATGTGTGTGTGTGTATAATTTATTTTTTCCCCTTTCAATATTTTCATCATTTTAAAATTGATGTGTGTATAGCAGACGCTGCTGGTGGCCCTGCTCACATCCCCACGATCCCCTTAGCATTTCCCATGAGCCAGGCTGACTTCCAAGGCTCACACCTGAGTCGTTGTCTCAGGGCTGTCCTCGGGCTGTGACAACCCACTCTGGCCTCGCAGCACAGTAACAGGAAGTTCCTGGCGTTAAAATCTCTTTCAAGGGAATACTCCTGATCAATGACTGATTGGGGGTGTAAACACTCCAGCTGTGTTCCTCTTGGTGGGGATCATTTTAAAGTGTGTGTTTTACACCAATCCAGAACTTCCCTGCTGGATTATGCTGGTGGCAGTTGACTTACCAATGCTCTCCCATTAGCTATGCACCTGAACCTTACCCCAAAACCAGATGAACTCAACCTTAGACTCTGTTCGAGGAAGAAACCCAACTAGGAGTGGAACATTAATTTTTTTGTGCTATTTTGCTAGAATATTTTACATATTGATATTTGATTTCCTAGAATGATTTTGTCTTTATCTTTTTAAAGCATATTTCTCTAGAAATTAGGCCCTCATGACAGAAAATTCAAAAATCTTTTTAAAGGGGAATTACAAAACCATTATTTATCTTTTTAAACTCAATAAATCATGTCATGATGTTGAAGGGTTTTCAGATAAATGAATAAAATGAATTTCAACTTCAATGATTATAAACTTTGACATGTCTGCATCATCTAACTTATCATGCAGCATACACTTAAACCAGTTTTACCAGCTTATAGTAGATGATGTACCAAATGACTTACGAAACACTCAGAAAACCACCCAGGGGGTGTCAAGAGTTCATAATGAGATACTCTTCCTGTAACCAAGCTCAGCCTTTGGCTTCTAGAGCATTGGTTCCTTCTACATTAGCTTCAGAAAAAATGCAAACTATACACACCCAAGATTTATTATTTTTATTTTTTTTCCTTTTTATCATAGTCTATATTTTATTATTTTTTTTGCTTTTTTTTTTGTCGATATACAATGTGGTTAATTATTGTGGCCCATTACTGAAACCTCCCTCCCTCCTCCTATGCACCCAAGATTTAATCACCCCCAAGACAACAGGGAATAGAGGAACCAGTACTTGAACTGCTATATTACCAGATCATAAGAAGTCCAAACAGAGCAAGGCCACACTAAAAGGACTTTCAGTTCTGTAAGAAGGTGCTCCCCTTTGCAAACTGCTGAACTAAACAATTTCAATTTTTCTTCCTACTCTTAAATGCAGTATTTAACTAGAGCTAAATACTTTACTGATCTAACTTTGTTCATCTTAATGATCTTAGAATACATATTCTTTCTAAAATCACATTTAAAATTTCTATTTATGCATTGCTCAAAGAAAAATAATGTTTACTCATAAATCAGTGCACCCTATGTAAATTTTGAATAGTGCCTTGGTTGGAGAAAACATCTTGGAGCCCTGAGGCCTCTGGAAGAGCTCTTATTGCCTTACTTAGGTTTCTGTGGGGGCTGCAGTAGACAGTGCTCTCTTTGAATAAAAAAAGACCTTTGAAGTCTTGTGTTTTGACTCAATTCTTCATTTCTGAGTTTATCTAAATCAGCCAGAAAGCTTCTAATGTTGATTAGGCTCAGAATATGTGACAGTGTCAAGCACATGGCCAGTAACTGCAAAGATAATGTGCTACCTTCAGTGATCCAACAACATTTA
>NW_007731976.1:83668-86192 GCF_000696425.1 Galeopterus variegatus
CAAGCACATGGCCAGTAACTGCAAAGATAATGTGCTACCTTCAGTGATCCAACAACATTTACTGAGTGTCCACTCTCTTCCAGGAACTGTACCCAACACTGAGGGCTCAGTGAGGAAGAAAACTAAAGCATTCCATCTTGAGTGTGCCTTCTTGTGGGGCTAAATGTTATACATTCATTCCACAGTGAATAAGTACAGAGAGTTATGTACTCCTACCTGGAGAGCCTGACTTCGTCTAGAGAAAGGCTTCTCTGGGGAAATGTTCATGGACACCAGGACATTATGGCTCCTGTATACTCCAGCATGTATCTCCTAAGAATAAGGCCATCCCCTATATACCCACTAAACCACTACCCGACCAAGAAAATTAGCAACAACTCCATAATGTCATTTAATATATAGTTCACATTCAAATCTCCCAGAGTATCTTCTAGCTGCTTCCCGCCCCCCCCCAAGTCCACTCTCCAGGCTATTTATTCTGTTTTACTCTAGAATAGTCCCTCCACTTTTCAACATCTGTTTTTCTTACATTGGTTATTTTTTGAAGAGTCCAGGCAGGTTTTCTTGTGGGATGACCCATAATCTGAATGCATTTGTTTGCTTCCTCCTGATTACCATCAAATTAGACATTTTTGGTGAGAATAGTTCACAGATTAAGTCATTTCCTTGTTCATCACAGCAGGGTGTTCCTAAGTCAAGTGGTCCGTCTGTTATTGAAATTTGATGATCCGGTCAAGATGTGCTCTATCAGATCTCTCCACCACAGAGGCACGTGTAAGGAATCGGCGAGTGATCCTCTGAAACTGTATAACTATTCTGTCCCCCCAGCAACTTTTCCTTTAATTCTTTGGCTCTTATGCAGTAAGGCTCTCTGAGAAGTGCCTTCATTTTTATCATAAATTCAATCTGCTAACATCTGAATCAAAGCATTCATAGCATCAAAGACAAACTGGGCCCAATGAGGAGATTACCCTCAGTAGCCCTGCCAGGGCTTTGTGGAGAGGAGTGTCCAATGAATGCCACATGCTCACTCCCTGCCACTCATCGGAACTGCCTCTTTCCTCCTCACACCACCCCAAATTCTCAGTAACAGGGAGCCCAATGCGTAAGGTCTTTTTCAAGGTTTGCAAACCCATTTCAATGATAATATGAACACCCACACTTCAACACAGTCTCTTGAACATGTGCAAATGAATAAAGACTTAAGGAACGATTTGCTTTATATAGTGCCTGGACTATAAATAATTCTTGCCCAGGTGCAGCTGAATTCTATTGTCTTCTGTTTTAGTGAAAATAAGCTATGCCTTTTATAACCTCAGAAAAAAATATCCAATTGAGGTATTTTCTTCAGGAAACAGTTTTGTGGGTTGTCCATCTTGATGTGTAAAGATGAAAAAGGGTTAACTACAGTGTGACAGGGCAGATTTCTGGGGTATAGACAGTGTGTGTGAAGCTTTCTGGGCAGGGCTGGAGCCAGTCTCTCTCTTTCCAACTCTGTTGCTGTGACGTGACATTGGGCCCTCGAAATCAGCCACAATGGAAATTTGTGTGATACCAGAAGAGAAGGTCTGGGAGGCCTGATAGGTGTCCTCAACCCACCCTGTCCTCTCACCAGGTTCTTGACTCCACCACAGGAAAGAATTCAAGAGCAGAACCACAGTAGAAGATGAAGACAGTTTTAATGTAACAGGTAAGAGATACAGACTTCACAGAGAAAGTGCAACCTAGCTCCAGAGCCTGAGCAGGGCCCACACCATGTTTAATACAAAAGAAATACACGTTCACGAAGTGCAGGCTGGCTCTAGAGTGAGCACAGCCTGCTAAAGGCATGTTTGGTACAAAAAGAAAGAAAGACACACCTCAGATGAAGTGTGGGCTGGCTCTAAGAGAGTGACCAACAGTCCCACCTTCTCCCTGGATTCAGCGTTTATAGTTTTGCTGTCTATACATATTCATACCATCTAATGAATATTCAACTGAGGGGGTGGTTCCCAGTTTTGTAACCTAGTCTTGCACATGCTCAGTTGGTCTCCTTCAGAGCATGATCATTGGTTAAATTCATTGCATGCATCAAATGTATTGAAATATATTCTATGCTCTCTAGCGCCTCCAGCGGGAAGTCATTCAAAGGATAAACTCCATTTTACTGAGCCTGCTTGGCCAGTGAGCTCCCCTGGGTTCAATCTCCACATACTGGTGCTGAAAACAGGTGTTACAGGTCACTGTAGCTTGGGACTCAGAGGCAGAGCTTGAGTGTTAGGGGAGCGCTCTGAATCCCAGGGGGACTGAGCACCTCCTATCTCATGTACACCTGAGAACCTGGCAAATGCTACAAACTGTGACTTTTTTTTTTCCCTAGAGAACTGTCGTTAAACATTTGTCAGTAAACTACTGAATCCTGACTTAGTATAAACCCTGACCTTAGTGTAGACCGAGAGGGGGAAGTTCCCATCAGATTTTGTGCTGTCAGAGGCAGAACACAGAGAAGGTTGACAGAGAACACATGGTCATTCAAGTGAGGACA
>NW_007731976.1:87700-89016 GCF_000696425.1 Galeopterus variegatus
AACAGAGCTGCGATGAACATGGAAGTGCAGGTATTTCTTCGACATGATGATCTCCATTCCTCTGGATACATACCCAGAAGAAGGATTGCTGGATCAGATGGAAGATCTATCTGTAGTTGTTTGAAAAACCTCCAAATTGTTTTCCATAGTGGTTGTACTAATTTGTGTGTGTGATTTTAAATGTGCTGATGCTGCTAGGGAACATACTTTTGAGAACCACTGTATTAGTGCAATTAAGCGGAGAGTAGAAAGGCTAGTAGGTGTTTTCAAAAGGCATTTTCACTCAATTTATCAATAGAAAATAAAATTCTGTCTTTTTCTCCCCCCTCCACTGAACTGTGTACCATTCTGAAGGAAATTTTTCAGGATATACAGAAATATGTGCCCACCCTCCTTGGTAATAATATTAAGAACTGTTAGTCTGAAAGGAAATGCTGCATTTGGTGCAATAAACTATGCTTGGAAGATAAGCAGGTGCTGACAATTCCACAAACCTCCCATAAATTCTGACATACCAGCCAAGAACAGTTCTGCTTTCCTGACATTCTGAAGTTAGCATTTTATGGCCTCACCATAATAAGATTATCTCTCTTTGGATTCATTTGTGTTGTAATTGCTTTAAAATTTCAAAGAACTCTGGATTTCTACACCTCATTAAGTTGGGTTACATTGGGAAAGAGAGATTTAAATTTCAAAGAACTCTGGATTTCTACACCTCATTAAGTTGGGTTACATTGGGAAAGAGAGATTTTTTTTAAAAAAAAAACCAGGAAAGTGACCTTTATTTGTTTCTTTACCTTCCCATGTAATTTTCTGTNCAGCATCTCCAGGCAGACACTTTGGAGGTGTGGTCAGGTAGCATTGCAGAGGTCCAAGGTGGGGCTCCAAGACCCAGTTCCTAAGGAGGTAGATTTGGAGCGTAAATGACAAAAAGAAGGGAGGCCCCACACTTTCAGGAGTTCTAGCCTTGGTACCCAAAACAAACCTCAGACAGAGAGTGTAAGTTAGAAATCCTGTTACCAGAACAACATTGAAATCTCTGGAGAATATTCTCTTAAAAAGTTCAGGATTTGTTTTATTATGAACTTTTTTTCCCCATCGATCACTTCTGCAACATTCTCTGAACGGCCCCAGGCAACTGAAGCTTCCTTCTTCTGTTAAAGCACACGTCATCTTGATTTTGATATGGTACACCAGAAACCCCTAAATCCTGTTTGCTTAAACACAGGGGTGCTCTCAAACCCTAGGAAGACACTGGAAATCTGCGGGAAGGGGAAGTGGGGAAGGGGCTAATAGCCTGTTCCTACATTGAAAAA
>NW_007731976.1:89803-95830 GCF_000696425.1 Galeopterus variegatus
TTCTTCATATTTCAGCATCTGAAATATGAAGACATGCTGATAGAAGGATAATGAAAAACAAGAGAGATTCCCCCCATCCCTTAGTTCTCTGACCAATTCAGTTTTTCGACATGCTAATAATTTTTGGATGCTTACCATATGCAATCATGAATTCTATGATTTATATACGTTGTTTCAGATAACTACACATTAGCATATTAAGTGGAACTTACCTAAAGGACTTAGAACTAGTAAGTGGCTCCAAAGCCTAGAAATTTCACTACGTCATGATGCCTAGTAAATAGCATTTCTAACGTACCATAGGGATACATGTGTAAAACATATATGACAACCATGCTCTCAGGGAGTCCAGAGTCTGGATAGAGAAAAAAAAACATATTTTTTCAATTTTGAGAAACATATTGATTCACATTTTAATATCTCTGAAAACAAGGTCTTAAGATTAATGCAGTTTTAAAATTGCAAGCAGCCCAGTGACCATCATGACACAGCTATTGATGCTTACACAAGCATGAACTCGATCACAGACATTCATGTTGTCATCCTTTCTAGTTCTAAATAAGTCTAAAAGCCTCTTCTGATAACTATAAAACAAGACTTTAAATGATAGGAAAGCAGAATGTCATAGTTTAATTGTCAAGGACTTTCTTTCTCAGGATTACAGAAAATAATAGTGCAATTTACAATGAAGAGTGTCTTAGTTTTCAGGAAATATAGTAACTACTAAAAATGTTGACCTAAAAGAAACTGAGGCTGAACATAAAAAGCACAAGATTTATTGAGCCAATATGATGATGGTGACTGGGGAAACACAAAGGCCAGGTCGCCCTGAGAAATGTGCTCCAAAGTGGACCAGCAGAGCTGAGAATTTTATAATCAACAGGTGGGAGAAGAATCAAAGAGGGGAAAGAAAAGAACAGCCCCTTTACTATGACCAGTTCACTTTACTATTACCAGTATTACTATTATCAGTTTTTCTATTGGTTGTACATGATGTGTACATTTGGGATTGTTACTAACTACATCCTACACGCAGGGATCTAGGGTAAGGGTTAGAAGAAGAATTCTAGGTTATTTTATTACTTCTCTGGTGCCATCACACCTGCTTCTAAGTAAACATAGTATTACGATAACGTTTTCCAGGACATGGGACAGGACCACTGACTTACCCCCGATCTCCCAAGGCATGAATATTTAGCTAACCTGGTCAGAGCAGGTTTTTTAGTTGTCAAAACCCACTTTTATATATGAGATACTAAGGGTAATGAGAGGCTAGAGCAGGGAAGAATTGTGTGGCGAGGGGAATCAGGAATATATTGTGCAGAAAGGGACCGTTTTGCTGAAACCTGGAGAAAGTGGAAATGTGCAAAGAGGGTTGTTAACATGGGCCTCCCGGGCAGAGGGAAGGTGAGAACAACATTCTGCATCTCTCCTACTACCTGCTACACCTGCCCCGCTAGATGGTTAAAAGAACCCATCTATGTATATATGTATAGATTTACATATATACATACTCTATACATACATACATAATCTATATATAAACGCATACTCTCTATATGCATATAGATATATATGCATGCATACATGTATGCATAAATATAAATACAAACATATATGTAAATAAACAAAATTAAATATGCACATATTCATGTTGAAGAACCTTTTTGTCATCTCTTTCTGTCTTTCCATCACTCAGTCCTCCCATTTCTCTCTTCTATCTGCCCCTCTCTGCTGCCCATCTCAGTTTGACTATAATTTGAAATTGAAAGTTGCTTATCACTTTAAATTCACTTTATTTCTTGAAGAAAGCTCTAGGTCCTCTGTTCATAATTTCAAATAAAGCGAACTGAACATTTCATATAACACCTCACAGAGATAGCAAATGTGCTTTAGCTTCACTAGATCAAGCAGCTCAGCTTTTTTCATAGCCTGAAAACTAATTTGGGACTTTTCAATGTATCTGCCCTCCAAGTGGGGGACTGTGGAAGTGTTTTCTGCCCTGCTGTGAAACTCTCCTGTCTTCTTAAATGTAAAGGGGTTTTTTCTAGGTTGATGAGAAGCACTTTATAAATCATTTCCATATCTCATCATTTTTCCTTTGTGTATTTGGGAGAAAATCTTGAAAAGGTTAATACGTTGTTGCAATACCCACCCATTAATTAGAATACCCCAGTTTAATCTTTTGCCAAAATGTGGCAGAATTTATGTTGCCAGTGTGGTTGGGTGTTTCCGGGGGGTGGGGAGGGCACTGGAGGACCTTCCTCACACAGTAAGGTCTGCAGGGACATTTTTCCATCAGTGTCCACCTTCCTTCCCTCTCACACATGCTGCTCTACTGGGCGGACGAGCTTTGCAAACTCCAGTTCTTCCTGGATGTTTTCCTCTTCTTGTGTATTTGTTTAGTCCTTACCTTTAAGTAAAATTATAACTGGAAAAAAAGGTCAGAACGATCACAGGGAGGTGAAAAAGACAGAAACAAATCACATTTGGAGTCGACAGGAAGGTTATCAGTCATGCTGGAAAAGGCAATGAAGGATATCAGTTTTATGTGCTGACTCAGTGAAAGTTCAGTCTCAAATCTATGTGTGCCAATGCCACTAAGATTAAGGAGAGTGCTAAATTCAGACCACCAGCAACTACAGCGATCACTTCTGTGAAGGTCCTAAAAATGGAGAATGGTGTTTCTAATAATTATACTGTACACTCAAATGATGATATTTTGTATATGTTGGAATAAATATATTATTAAAATTAATTTAGCTTTTTAAAAAATACAACTACTAGAAGATACAAGATTTCATTTGTGGCTTGCCTTATATTAGATAGCATTGCATTATATTTATATTAGATAATGTTCAGAGCACTTTCCTCGCAATATCCTGTGAAGTCAGCATTATAATTCCTATTTTAAAGACAAATAAACTGAGGTACGGAGATGTCAAGCAACTTGCCAGTTCTATCCATAGTCTCTCTTGTGTTTTGACTCCTAGTCTACTGAGTTCCCTTTCACAGCACAGTGGCTTCTTTGCAACAAACACTTTCCCTCTCTTAATGGAGTGTCCATCTCCGTTTAAGCAGGGTCAGTGCAATCACCCCACACCGGCAAGAGCTAGGAGGGTAAAAAAACTGAGTGGATCAGAGCCTTTCCAGGAAACAGTTTGCTTGCCTACCTTCAGAGGAAACATAGTGACTGATTACACAGTTAATGAGGATTACTCCAGAGAAGTCCAAGAAGGAAATAGAGAGGCATAAATAATAAAGAATTGATCATGATTATGATATTAGGAACACAGTAATGCTCATCATTTCAATATTTCCTAATGCTCTCTGTTTCATTAACTGCTGATCTCATCTAGCATTCTCTGGAATAGCTGCATTTGCATTTATAGACAGAATACTATCGTCTCTGGCTTGTCAGAATGACCCTCTCACAGATTTGCATGTTGCTCTTCCCAGACTTGAGGAGAAAGTGGTTGCTAACCTCATCCAAATGGTCACTGTGCACCTAAGACCACACGGGAGACTGATTCAATATTATTTCAACAAATACCGAGAATTCACTTGCCATGTTTATTTAGCATTTCTTGTACACCTAGTTCTGCAAAAACAAGCCAGATTTCATGAAGGGAGTAGATGGAACACTTATGGGTTTCATAAAATAGGTAAGTCAATCTTTGCTTATTTACCTTATCTTTCTAAACTTCAGATTATTCAGTGGTAAAATGAGAGTAATTACTCAAATTGCAGGGTTGTCAGGAAGAGTGAATAGGATAATAAACCCAAGTCACTAGATACAGTTCCTAGCACAGTTAGGTGCTCAATTGATAATTTGATGATCTTTGGTATTTAAAAATATTATCAAAGATACAGCAGTGAAATTGGTCTGGTTTGTGTTGTGTGTGTTGATGGGGAGAGGGGTGGTAAATACAGACTCTCTCTAGCCCTCAACTTTCTCATCTATTAATGCACAGGACATGACTGGGTGACCTTTAATATCCTGTTCAAAATAACATTTCTCAAAGCTCAGATTTGCCCCATATCTGGCAGAAATGTATATTCTGAAATAAAACATAAAAGCAATTAAACTATCGACTATAACAAAGTCTTCTAAAGGGAAGTGGCCTGAGGGAGAAAGGCAAAGTAGTCCTGAAGGTCAGAAGCAGGGGTGACCACTTTCATCTGAGGGATAGGGGATGTCTGCTTAGAAAAGCTGGCATTTGAAATGTGCTCGAAGGATGGGCCAGATTTCAAACATGGGTACGCGGGTGAAAAGAACTCCAAGCTGAGAGCCGTGCATGTGTGGGCAATGCCACGGAAGTATGAAAGAGACGGCAAGTTTTCTGCGGTGACCAAAGCACAGGGCAAATTGTAGGATTTTATATATGATGAAACTAGAAACAAAGACTGTGTGCATCTTGTGTATAGATAGGACAGTGAGATCTGAGTACACAAAGCATGAAGAAAAGGTAGAATAGAAGTTGATTTTGCCATGCTGGGTTGTCTATAATTCTGGGGATAGTGGGGCAGGGGAGAATAGGACAGAGGATAAAGTCAATGAAAAATGAGTGACGCTTTGAATCTAAAGACCAGGAAGGATATGGGGCCTGAAAGAAGACATTTCATCAGATGACGCTTTGAATCTAAAGACCAGGAAGGATATGGGGCCTGAAAGAAGACATTTCATCAGAATTATTCTGCCAAACCTTGATACTTTGAATGCAAAAGTCATGTCACTTATGTCTGTACCTTCTCATTTCCTGTGCTGTCAAAACCCGTGGGAGAAGCTGTGAAACCTAGACCAAGTCTCCTTTGTCCCACATTAGGCTGGGATAAACAGGGTTCCCATGACCTGGCCCAGCATGAGTCACTAGAGGTGACATTTTCTGGGCTCCCAGACACATATTTCTGGGAAACAGCATCTTATCTGTGTGCACATGCTTGAGGCCTTGGCCAATCTTCAAATGAAAGTCTTCCTCAAATCTCCACCTTCCTTGGTGGGACCTGAAGAGTTCTCGTAGGAGAGGGATCAATGGAAGGGTACAAAGGAACAATGACATCTTCATCCCCAGTGGTGTGTCCTCTCAATGCCTTTCCAGGAGGATCCAGGGTTTTGCAAGCCTCCTGAAGTGCTCAGACAGGTTGGTCTTCATTCACTCCCTGGAGAGAGGGAGTATGTGAGGCAGGATGGGAGCTGTTCTTTGTGAGCTGTGCACATCCAGAGAAAGGCACCAGGCTTTGCACACACACCGTGGAAACCTGTGTGATGATCTGGGCTGCTTCGCTAGGAGAGGGACTGTGGGCACAGTGGATGCAGAGCCCTCCCTGGCGCCTCAGCAGGGTGAGGACAGAGTAGCAGCAGCCAACACTGGATGACTATCTTGTCAATTTCCACAGGTTTAAGTGAGTTGTGGACACTGTCCTTGGAGGTGTGTGGAGAAAGGACAGATATCTAAAAGTCAGAAAAACCTGTTTTCTAATTATGGTTTTACCATTCACTTTCTCTGAGCAAATCATTTCAATTTTCCATCTTCTTTATAATAAGGAAAACAATACCTCTGTTTCCAGTTTGTTGCAATGTCTTATATAAAAAGTCTGCAACCTAATACTTGTAGATGTGCAAAAATGGCTACAGCGTGAGAAAGCCACTAAGTGGAATTCCTTTCCTAAGTGCTATGGGGAAAAGAGAGCAGAAAGACAAATATTTGTGGAGTATGGGTAGCGTCCATTTCATATTTTTCTATTCTCACCCTTGTTATAAATGGAGACAGTCCACATCATCATGTTTTTTGCCTTCGAGCAGTTCCTTAGCAGTTATTGAATTTGAAATGAGATTCTAATAGTAAAATAATCAATATTCTTTCATGTGAACTTGCTAAAAGAGGAGAAGAACTTGGATTAGGTAAGTTCATTATGAGAATGTAATCAGCTTTCTTTTTCTGGAAGGGACATGGGGGAGACTTATATATGACAGATATTTAGACTTTGCTGGAGATCCTGGAACATTTTTGATAGCTGAGCATAGCA
>NW_007731976.1:96174-101650 GCF_000696425.1 Galeopterus variegatus
AATGAGATTCTAATAGTAAAATAATCAATATTCTTTCATGTGAACTTGCTAAAAGAGGAGACAAGCTTGGATTAGGTAAGTTCATTATGAGAATGTAATCAGCTTTCTTTTTCTGGAAGGGACATGGGGGAGACTTATATATGACAGATATTTAGACTTTGCTGGAGATCCTGGAACATTTTTGATAGCTGAGCATAGCATTTAGTGTCTGCTAGTATCTGGCCTGTACCCTTAACTAAGACTGACTGTGGCTTGTGTTTGGCAGGGATTGAGTTTGCACTTCAGTTGCCTGTGGTGTTGACCCTATAACTGGCTTGTTGACTTATTACTGGGTTTCTTTCCTTCCCAGGCTTACTTCCCATTCCTCTCCCATTGTTTTCTTGTGTTATCTTCCAAACAATCTACTTGTCCTCAAGTCTTTTTAAGAAAAAAGGGGTCTGTCATAGGGGAACACATCTTTCGCCTTCTCCAGAAAATGGGCTGTTGAGCTTTGTAGTGTAAGGCCTGGAGCCAACATAGATTTCTTACAAAGCATAGCAGATGGACATCTAATTGGAAGAGATCCAGAGGGGCAGGATACAAATCTTCTAGCAAGTCAAGTTGATGGCACTGGTCACAGTTGGTACCAGGGTATCCAGTCAGGAACAGGGAGCATAGCATTGAAAAGAAAAGGTAGAGATTAAAATAAAAAGCTGAAGGGAAGAGACAGCCATTATTCTGATGATGTCTCAGAGGTCTGAGGGTCCCGGATCGCCGGGTTGGGCACCAGCGTTTGTCAGAGTTCCAGGACGGGTGTGCAGGTAACAGACAGAGTCATTAGAGGTAGGGCCTGAACCTACCTGACAGGTACAAATGGGGCAATAAGTTGCATTATTTGAACCTGACACTCAGCTTTTTTGTGTATTTTGTCTCATTTAATTCTAACAAAGACAGTGAAATAGGTATTATTATCTCCATTTTAGGTGAAAAACTAGTTTTGACAATTTAAATTACTTTCTCATCCTCCTGAAAAGTGGTGGTGAGACTTGATTATACCACAGTTGTGACTGATTCCATAGTTAATGCACCTTTTGGTGGAAATACAAAGCAGAGCCTCTTGGATTTAACTTCTGTGGGTATCAGTCCTCAGCAGGACTGGCCGTGAGGTAGCTCAGGGATCCCAGAAATTATACCACGTTCTACTCTCAGATCCCATGTCCAAGAAGGTCATTCACAGGACTGGCTAAGGAATTAAAAGGCCAAGTTAGACCATAAAAAGGGAGCAGAACATCACTTTTTGTCTGCAAAAACCAGAGAAAATGTAGAAGATGACATCCATTAATAGTTGTGCATTCAATAATTCCAGGTGCTCAAACATTAGTGGCAGTGGCCAAATTCGCCCCAGGATTCTATTGACAGGAAAGATACTACAGTTATTTTAGTCCTAAAACTTCATTGTTATAGGCAGACTTTTTTTGTTGTTGCAAAATATAACAAACCTACCAAAAAAAAAATCACATAAAACAAAGATGTTCAGCTTATTGAATTGTAAAATGAACACTCATGATGTTGTAGAAACAGACTTGGCAATGAAGCGTTCCAACACTTGGAGGGTTGGGGAGTCAGGAGTTTATTACACTAGTGGGTCCAGACGGCTACTGCCTGGAAAGTCTGGACCCCGAGCCCAGGTCCCACAGGGCTTCTATAGGCAAACTTTTTCAGGTTTTAGGTTTTGCTTTCTCAGCATTCATGTGGTCTAGGCAGATAAAGCAACCTACAGAAGCCAAAAATGCAAGCAGTGATTAGAAGCCAGACCAGTGCAACAAGCAAACATTGTTTCAAAGACAAAATATTACTTCAAGGACAAAACAGCCTTATGAGAAAGTTACTTTTGCATTTGTTCCCCAACAATGAAATCTCTATTATAGGTTACTCTCAACTGCTTAAACGTAGATAGTCTTACTTCTGGGAGGCAGTGGTGATGATGTCGTAAAAGAAAAAAAAAAAAAAAGCAAGAGCTTTAGATCCATGAAATTAAATGTGTTCAAATCTCAGCTCCAGGATTATATAGTCATGCCATTTAAATTCACTGAGCTTGATTTTCCCTAATGATGAAGTAGGATAATACTATTTAAACAGTGCTGGCATAAAGATTAAATGATATCCAAGAGGTAACATCATCTGTCATAGAACCAGGCACATGTATAATTTGGAATGAATTTTAATATCCTCTAATGATGATGGCCAATTGACTGAAAATAATGCCTTAAAGTAAATATATATTGACAAGACTCATATTCAACTTGTAGTTCTTGTAAACACAGAAAAACTTGTCTCCTAAAGTCAGCAAGCTCTTGATGCAGAGTGGAAAGAGAACAGCTTCCAAATCTTGGCTTAGCCTCTCTCAAGCTGTGTAATGTGCGTAAATTACTGAACCTTCTGAACTTTAATTATTTTTAATCTCAAAAATGCAATTAATAATATCTACTTCATAGAAGATTTGAGAATTTAGAATTTGACAGTTACATCACATGGTGCAGAATTTGGGCTTCCATAAGTGGTAGCTGGAGTTAACTTTCTAGTGTTATCAATACGATCTCTTCCCTGAATAAACTTATGAGAAACAAAGGTGAAAAAGTTTACCATGTCAGATTTCCAAATTTGGAACTTCATAGGTGTAACTTTACTATAGTATTTCAAATATCGACCCTTAGAATTATGACTAAATGTGATATTTGGGGAGTGGTTGCTGTGTCACATACACAGGCATATTAATCTGGGGTAAGATTTTGAACAATGATTCCAAAAGGATAACTCTGTCTCCTAGTTAATTGTGTCATTGACACATACATAATTTTTATCTAATGCACACATGAAGATGATAGAAATTACAAGGTATATGTGTAGTTTGGCCGGCGGGAGAGGACAGGGGTTAGGAGGCAAGGATGTATGTCCCACATCTTGCATTTGTTGCATTATTTTCCATAAAAATCTTTGCAACTTCATCAGAGATAGAGCTTGTTCCTCCACCCTCTGTCCCTTCAGCCAGAGACGACAATTCAGAACTCCCCAAACAAATTACAAAATTTCAGTGTTGGTGCCTTGGTTCATGCTTTTCCCTACCCCTAACACTCTGGGTAACTGGAAAATTGCTTCTGGTCCTGGAAAATTCTTGCTGGGTCTTCAAGATTCAGCTTAAATGCCACTTCTCAGGTGAAGACTTTCCACTTTCTCTCCCACCTTGAGGAAGAAATAATCTCTTGAAATTCACTACCCTGAGGTGGTATTTGAACTTAGTTCTATTGGCAATAACACAGTAGCATAATTATGTTTACACACCGGTCTCCACGTCACGGTAAGACACTTGGGGAGAGGGACAGACCGTATCCGATTCATCTTCTTCTCTTCCCAGTGACTAACATACAGGCATTCACTCACTTTTGTTGAGTCAATCAGTCAATCAATCAGTGAAGAGATAAGGAAAGTCCTGTGGAGGGAAATTAATTACTATCAGAGACTCCTCACAACTTAAACTAGAAGGACAAGTCAAGGTTATGAATGATCAATTATAATAGTCAAGCAGAGTTAGGGAAAGGATCAGGAAGTGATGTGTGGGGGAGATATAACGGAATGGGTGGTGCAGGTGTTCAATCCAGTGACACAGAGGAAGTCACAGGTACAGAAATGGAAAGGGTATTATTTCAGTTAAGCACTCTTCATCTTGCCTAAAAGAAGACCTATCAGACCATGCTAATCTCTTTCAGAAACTCTGAATGCATTTAAGAAATTATTGCTCTCACAGAATTTATTTCTTTCACAAAAACATGAAGGGAATATATATACACTAAAGAGAGCAGTTTATAAATGTAAGAAGACGTATAACTGTTTTGGGAAACTTGTAAACTTCTATATATTAGTTGATTTTAAATAATTTGAGAAAAACTTCTGTAAAAAGACATATATGCTTCTATAACAGAAGGTATTTTAAGTTCAAAACTTCAGTTAATCTTCCTAAAGACTTTAGGAGTCTACATATTTAATCGATGAAACACATCCTGGTGAAATAATAATTTAACATTATGGTGCACTTGGAAGTGCTCTGAGAATTAAAATGTAGAGCTTCTGATTAATCACATTATTGCTTATTAAATTAAGTGCTCTTGGGATCAAATGCTCTTGCTGTCAAAAATCAGTGGTGAGCTCCCTTTTCAAGTGTCTCTTTTGCTCTTTTTTTCCCCCATTTTTAATAACTCTTTCCTCCGTTCTTCCAAGTGATGCTGTGTGGTTTGTAATAGAACTTTACCTTACCACAGGAGGCAGTGACAATAAATACGGTAAAATTCATATATTTGTTTTCATCCAAGAAAAGGTGTTATGCAAATATAGAGAATGACTATGATCGTGGGATTATAGAAACGGGCACACTAGCCTGCTGCAGTTTGCACGGTCAGGAAGCTATGTAATGAAAGAGGGGAACGACTCATTTTTTGAGTGAAGGTGGAGATAGTAGCTATTAAAGAAGTTCGTTTTCTGACTGTCTAGTATTTACCAGATATTCAGGGGTTCTCTACAGGCAGGAATAAAACAAATTTTGATCTTGGGTTTGGCACTAGTCTTTCTGGCAGGTCTTTCTTCCCATTGCCCAAATTCTTTCAAATATATATTTCATTCTTTTACATCCAGTATATTTTTGGGTGTTCTTTCTGGGTTTTGACCAAGTCACTCAGGTAAACTTGGAACCAGAGAGGTGCCTGTCTATCCAGTGACTTGAGGATGAAGGGCTGGGTTTGAATGTCTCTTTCTCTGAGTTCTGGTGCATTGATTGTCAACATCTAGACTTTTAGAGGAAGGAACTTCTGCTCTTGAATTTTTACCCCATGGACACTGACATTTATTTTGGCTAATGATCTACTTATTCTACTTACTCATCTACAATTTCAGTTGGAAGATGAATTCTAATTAGACATTCCTGCAAAATTTTGCAAACAAAGTATGGATTTAGGACCAGGTTTATCAAAAGCTCACATCCTTTTGTTTATTAATTTGTTAAATGTTTATCGATTGCTTATGTGAAAGACACTTCCCTAAGGTACTGAGAATACACCAATGGATAAGAACGCCAATGTTTTTGTCATGGACCTCAGATATTGAGACGGGGGCCCTTAGATGTGACAACTGTTACTATGGAAACACAAAGAGAAATACAGATTAAAGGAACAAAATTTTTAAAAAATGTGTTCATCTAAAATAGTATTTTTTAATTACACACAACAGAAAGACATTAGCTTTAAAAATAGTAAACAACAGAAAATATATATTGGATAAACGATCTTTCCATAAACAAATATGGCATTATTTTTGTGTGAATCTCAAAACTACTCACCTTGAAAGCTCTCAGTCTCTGTCTTCCTCCCGTACTTCTCCATATTCCCTCATGCACTTCCCTTACTACTTCTGCGTATTCCCTTGTGTATTTCCCATATGTACTTCTGCATAT
>NW_007731976.1:102550-105838 GCF_000696425.1 Galeopterus variegatus
TTCACAAATAGTATATCACATCAGGCTTAAAATCACCTCATTGTCTTCAGTGTCCAGCATTACATTAGGTACTTCATGATCTGTCCTCTTCTGCAAGTCCAGGCTCAGTTTTTATTCATCCCCTTCCTTCAACCAGAACCAACCCTTAGTTGCATGCAAATCTCTATACCATTCCCTGATTGACTGGTATCAATTGCACCATAATTTTTTTATATACCCCATTTTTTATACATGATATTCTTGTCTTCTTGAATGTCTTTACCCATTTTTCTCCATGGGATTTCTTTTTTCCCCCTTTGTTTTAAATTTTAATTTTACTTCTCAATATACATTGTAGTTGATTTTTATGCCCCTTTACCCATTCCTCTCCCCCCGCCCCCACATCTTATCTGTGTACTTGACTTAAATAGTTCAAGGAACTTTTGTGTTTATTCTGTCTTCTTCCCCCACCCTTATTTGTTTGTTTGTGTGTGTGTGTGTGTTTGATTGTTTGTTTGTTTATTTTTAGCTCCCACCAATAAGTGAGAACATGTGGTATTTCTCTTTCTGTGCCTGACTTGTTTCACTTAATATAATTCTCCCTAGGTCCATCCATGTCACTGCAAATGGCAGTATTTCATTCTTTTTTATAGCAGAGTAGTATTCCATTGTGTAGACGTACCACATTTTCCATATCCACTCATCTGATGATGGACACTTGGGCTGGTTCCAACTCTTAGCTATTGTAAAGGGTGCTGCAATCAACACTGGAGAACAGGTATACATTCGACTTGATGATTTCCTTTCCTCTGGGTATATTCCCAGTAGTGGGATAGCTGGGTCATATGGTAGGTCTATCTGCAATTGTTTGAGGAAACTCCATACCATTTTCCATAGACGCTGAACCATTTTGCAGTCCCACCGACAGTGTATGAGAGTTCCTTTTTCTCCACAACCTCGTCAGCATTTATCATTCACAGTCTTTTGGANGGTAAACTTGGAACCAGAGAGGTGCCTGTCTATCCAGTGACTTGAGGATGAAGGGCTGGGTCTGAATGTCTCTTTCTCTGAGTTCTGGTGCATTTATTGTCAACATCTAGCCTTTTAGAGGAAGGACCTTCTGCTCTTGAATTTTTACCCCATGGACACTGACATTTATTTTGGCTAAGGATCTACTTATTCTACTTACTCATCTACAATTTCAGTTGGAAGAGGAATTCTAATTAGACATTCCTGCAAAATTTTGCAAACAAAGTATGGATTTAGGACCAGGTTTATCAAAAGCTCACATCCTTTTGTTTATTAATTTGTTAAATGTTTATCGATTGCTTACGTGAAAGACACTTCCCTAAGGTACTGAGAATACACCAATAGATAAGAAGGCCAATGTTTTTGTCACGGACCTCAGATGTTGAGACGGGGGCCCTTAGATGTGACAACTGTTACTATGGAAACACAAAGAGAAATACAGATTAAAGGAACAAAATTAAAAAAAAATGTGTTCATCTAAAATAGTATTTTTTCATTACACATAACGGAAAGACATTAGCTTTAAAAATAGTAAACAACAGAAAATATATATTGGATAAACGATCTTTCCATAAACAAATATGGCATTGTTTTTGTGTGAATCTCAAAATTACTCACCTCGAAAGCTCTCAGCCTCTGTCTTCCTCCCGTACTTCTCCATATTCCCTCACGCACTTCCCTTACTACTTCTGCGTATTCCCTTGTGTATTTCCCATATGTACTTCTGCATATNTAATGGCTCCTGCTAACCTGCTTGCATCTTTCTCAATATATCAGTGCTCTCATATTTTGGTTTCTGTGTCTTTAATACTCCTCTGTCTGGAAGGATTCAGTCTGGATAGAACGACCATTCTATCCCTCTAAAAAACATCAAATAGTATTTCTTGATTCAAGTTTCAACTTCTTTATGACACTTTTGCTGATCCTCTCACTGACTGAGGTCAAATTAGTTCTCCTTGTGTTCTGTGTGGATTGTATGCTCATATTATAGACTATATGAACTTCTACCTTGTATTTATTATGTCTTAAAGAACCTACAATCTGTATACTACTATAAGGCCATAAGGATCTTGAGGGAAAGAACTGTATATAAAGCATGTATGCATGTATTCATTTTATGTGTGTGTGTGTGTGTGTGTGTGTGTGCATTTGAAATTTAGTGTGTACCAGGCACTGTGCTCAGTGCTAAACATACATGAGGGAGCAGAAGAGCCGTATTCCTCCACTTCATCATCCTTCATGTCTACTAGGGAGGAGAGGCAATGAACTAGTGATATAACTGTGATGAGTGTTACAGATTAAGAATATGTAAAGGGGTATATCAGGGTGGTATAGCCTAGTCAAGAATGAAATACTGCCATTTGCAACAACATGGATGGACCTAGAGAGAATTCTATTAAGTAAAACGAGTCAGGCAGAGAAAGAGAAATATCACATATTCTCACTTATTTGTGGGAGCTAAAAATAAATAAATAAATACACAAATAAACTGGGGGGGGGGCGAAGAAGACACAACAATTACAATTCCTTGAAGTTATATGAGGTTGTTGGGAGGGAGGGGGGAGTGGGAAGAGGGAGGGAGGTTTCGGTAATGGGCCACAATAATCAATCACATTGTATATTGACAAAATAAAATTAAATTTAAAAAAAAAAAGATGCAGTGAACCTGGGTGAGCAAACAAGACTAAAACATAGTGGTTGTCTTCTGAGAGTGGGAGTCTGGATTCATGATTTTTAAGGTCGATGAGTTTCAGAAGATGGCAATGTATAGAGTGTAACTTGGTGACAATAAAGAGGAGATAGTTTTTCTAATCTAGTATAGTTCCCGAAACATGAAATGTGAGCTATAAATATTAATTGAAACAATTAATTATATGAAATTATTTCTCACTTGTTATTATCCTTTAGTCAGTGTATTTCACTTAATTCTGAGGTTGGTATTTGTTTGGTTTGATGTACACTTCTTCATCAGGTATATAGGATTTCAATTATTACTTTCAATGGATACTTTGATTTTATAAAATCATACTTGTTATATTTGAATGAATCATTCTTCTACTTGAATATCTCAGATTGACAAAAATCTTGAAGCAAGAGGCAGAGAATATGTAGAAAATGGGGTGAACTAGGGTTGGTTGCCCTGCCTTAACAAACACCCTCCTTAATTTTCTTTTCCCTGAGTCTAGAATATTCTGTTATCTAACATGTGAGGTTGAAAAGTTACTTTCTTACCTTCTGATACAAAGGTTATAAAGGAGTCTTGAGAAGATTAAGAGAGAA
>NW_007731976.1:106803-114229 GCF_000696425.1 Galeopterus variegatus
AAAAAAGGAAAAAAAAAAAAAAGCAGATATACTGCCAATGAGTGTTTCAATGACTAGATGTTTGATTTCAGATTGGGGATCCCACAAAGTGTGGGGACCCTTGCTGGGCCTTTCTGATCACATACATTTACCCTATTACAGGCTTTAATGGTGCCATGAAATCCAAGAGTAGATTCTGCTTCTGCTCAACCTTCTATGCCCTAGCTTTTAATAGGTGAAAAATAATATTCATTCAATAGATGAATAAATGCATGCACTAAAAAGCAATATTAACTCACAGTGGGTGAGATATGAGATACATGATTACTTTGTCATAACACAAATAGAAAAATCTGGATTTCTAGCTCCTAACCTTGACCCAAACTATAATCTACTGTGCAATTTTATATAACCACTTAAGACTCTTTGAATTTGGTATGTTTGTAAATAAGAGCAATTCTACCCCCTGTAAGTTGAGTCTTGTTACAGTGAGTGCAGCTCCATTTCTGAGCTTCTGAGTGAGCTTAAGCAAATTATTTCCTTTTTTTGATCATTGGTTTTCATATTAAAAAAATAAAGAATATGAGCTATGTGAACTCTTAAGTACCATTTAGCTCTGAAGTTTTTTAAAAACACAAAATGTGTATTGTGTATATGTATCAGAATGTTGTTAAATTATATGCAGTTTATCCAAACTTATTTATGGAAAATATGTTCTTATACATTTAAATATAAACTTTAATATATAGCATGATTTTGTTGATAACTTTTTATAACTCTAGGCATTTGCAGATTTTCACTTCTAGGTATAGATAAAGGGGAGATCTATCTGAGTCCTATTTAGGACTTATTTTATAATCTTCTATCTTAATACTGATTTTCCTATTAAGTTATGAGCCCCTTCTATGACTTATACTTTCAGTGTTCTCAGTTGTCCTAGTAATTTTTTTTTTTTTTTTTTGCATAAAAACATTAGATAAATTACAGAGCACTCCCAGCCTCTTTTTGTCTGTAGAAGCTCAAAGTTCACCTTTTGGGTGGTCCTTAGGGTATGTGACTTGACTTTATTTATCTATAGTACATATCACAGTATAGAGCTGGGGCTGGGTCTGGATCTCACAGACCCCTTGAGCCCATTCACAAACCCTTCATTTGCAGGTCTATGAGTTAGGTAACCAGCAAAAAGGTCCTTGGAGCCTTGGTTGAAGAAGGAATAGTCTTTATCAGAACACACAACACTATGAGCTAAGCAGTCCACAGAGAAACTCAAAAACTCAACTGCTACCAGCAAAGTCCAAAGAAAAACTGAGCAGCTGCCAGCAGAGTAAAGATGCTCTATTTTTAGACGTGAGCTCTGGCAGCCAGCTCTGCTTCACAAACTGAAGAACACACAATAGCAATTAACTAAAAAGATACATAGGTGCACATGCACACTAACTCCACCCACAAACAACTTGTTTACAACAAATGTGCTGCTTGACCACCATCCAGGACCTGACTCAAGGGAGCCTGACTAAATTATCCTATTTTCCTGCACACAGGAAGGAGAATAGAGTCAACTTGCTGTATATCTCTTTCCTGTACTTTCAGCAAGTCATTCATAAGTATTTACTGTGGATTTACAGTGTCTAGATCACTATTCTAGATTTTTGAATGGTGGAGATGGGATCTAATGGTGAAATTTTCAGCAATTTTGTGATCTGGCCATTAAATACAATGATTATGAAAAAGTAAATTATATAAACATATAGTTAAATAAATTATGTTTAAAATAAAATTAATAGATATCCCAAATTCATCACTTTCTAAATATTTTGTTATCTGGATAATTACACATACTCTTCAGGTAGTTTAAATCATTGCATGCGTATGATGGGAATGCCAGATAGGTGCATTATTATGCATCTTTTCTAACTCTGTTCATTGGCATCATGTTGGTACCCCCCCCCGTGGCCAAGGTGAGAATATTCACACTACACAAATCAGCAAATGCTAGAAATCATCCCTCTGTCATTCCCTCCAGACTGTTTACAAACATTTATCAGAATACCACTTGTACAAGGATGGAGCTTAGATAAAAGCCTCTGAACTGCTTGGAAACTTTGAGATGGAAAAATGAAGCATGCAACTCCATAAAGGGTTACCAGGAGGTTATTGATGGTAACATACACACAGGAAGGACCAGGTGGGCAATTTGTGCAGCTTCACCCAACAATGCCGGAGGGGAACTGAGGTTTTCAAGGGGCTTAGAGACAAAGATGGAACTATGCCAAAGAGTGAAATCTGTTGAAGTGGATGATTCCCAGATGGCTTGCAACCACCAATTGTTTATGCTAAGGGTTGCTTACATCGTCCAGAGTGATGGGTCCCTTATCTTGCACACACATAGTATTCCATTCTTTTTCTGCTTCTGGTTGCTAAGTAACCTGTGCAAGAAAAGATTGTAGAGAGGAAAATGAGACCTTTGAAGGCCCCAAAGATGGAGCTGGTCTGACCAGTATGCCCACACCACTGTGTCTGTAGGTGCGATATAAGGTCAGACTCAAGAAGTAGCTATGGTGTTCAGGAAATCCAGTGTCCTTACACAGCAGGGTGAAAGATGGGGGAGCAGCACTTTGAATGCCAGTGCACATACATAATTAAAAGATAATGGAGGGAAATATTCTGTGCTTTGGACCAAATACTGTAATTAGGCTCAACACATGCTTTACCAGGTAGGATAAAGTATAAAGCAGGCAATGCATATTCTGGATGCAATAAAAATACATTAGCCAAAGCTGATAGATGTTTCAGTGGGCTTTGCTACAAAGCAGATAGCTACTGTCTTTGTTATTAAAAATGTGTATATATGTGTGTATATATATGTGTATAGGTGTATATATATGAGTGTATATATCCTATGAGGGTACTTCAAAAAGCCAATAGAAAAATCAAATTAAAAGACAGTATAAATCTTCCCATGAACTTTTTGAAGTACTCTAGAATGTGTGTGTGTGTGTGGGTGCGTGTGTGTGTGTGTGTGTGCGTGTGTGAGCAGTTTTATAGACTACATGGATAGTTTCACAGAATGCCTGAAGTTTACCTGTAAAATCTTGTATTTAGATAAGGCTGACACAAATGTTTGGTCCAGTGTGCCTTTGATACTTGAGTAAAGACTTGGTAGTTCTGCGAGAACACTCTGGGACTGTTAATCTCCTCTCATTTACAGGGAAGGAAACTAGCATTTAGTGAGCATCAACAATGTACCAGACAACATGTTTGCCACTTAATATAGGTGATTACTTGCCTCCAGCTCTCTGTAGGGGTGAAATGAACAGGAAAGAGATAGAATTAGTACACACTGAACACATGCAGACACTGCTCATACATTGCCTTGTTTCTTGTTGCNCACACAATAGCAATTAACTAAAAAGATACATGGGTGCACATGCACACTAACTCCACCCACAAACAACTTGTTTACAACAAATGTGCTGCTTGACCACCATCCAGGACCTGAGTCAAGGGAGCCTGACTAAATTATCCTATTTTCCTGCACACAGGAAGGAGAATAGAGTCAACTTGCTGTATATCTCTTTCCTGTACTTTCAGCAAGTCATTCATAAGTATTTACTGTGGATTTACAGTGTCTAGATCACTATTCTAGATTTTTGAATGGTGGAGATGAGATCTAATGGTGAAATTTTCAGCAATTTTGTGATCTTGCTATTAAATACAATGATTATGAAAAAGTAAATTATATAAACATATAGTTAAATAAATTATGTTTAAAATAAAATTAATAGATACCCCAAATTCATCACTTTCTAAATATTTTGTTACCTGGATAATTACACATACTCTTCAGGTAGTTTAAATCATTGTATGCGTATGATGGGAATGCCAGATAGGTGCATTATTATGCATCTTTTCTAACTCTGTTCATTGGCATCATGTTGGTAACCTTGAAAGTGGCCAAGGTGAGAATATTCACACTACACAAATCAGCAAATGCTAGAAATCATCCCTCTGTCATTCCCTCCAGCCTGTTTACAAACATTTATCAGAATACCACTTGTACAAGGATGGAGCTTAGATAAAAGCCTCTGAACTGCTTGGAAACTTTGAGACGGAAAAATGAAGCAGGCAACTCCATAAAGGGTTACCAGGAGATTATTGATGGTAACATACACACAGGAAGGACCAGGTGGGCAATTTGTGCAGCTGCACCCAACGATGCCGGAGGGGAACTGAGGTTTTCAAGGGGCTTAGAGACAAAGATGGAACTATGCCAAAGAGTGGAATCTGTTGAAGTGGATGATTCCCAGATGGCTTGCAACCACCAATTGTTTATGCTAAGGGTTGCTTACATCGTCCAGAGTGATGGGTCCCTTATCTTGCACACACATAGTATTCCATTCTTTTTCTGCTTCTGGTTGCTAAGTAACCTGTGCAAGAAAAGATTGTAGAGAGGAAAAATGAGACCTTTGAAGGCCCCAAAGATGGAGTTGGTCTGACCAGTATACCCACACCACTGTGTCTGTAGGTGCGATGTAAGGTCAGACTCAAGAAGTAGCTATGGTGTTCAGGAAATCCAGTGTCCTTACACAGCAGGGTGAAAGATGGGGGAGCAGCACTTTGAATGCCAGTGCACATACATAATTAAAAGGTAATGGAGGGAAATATTCTGTGCTTTGGACCAAATACTGCAATTAGATTCAACACATGCTTTACCAGGTAGGATAGAGTATAAAGCAGGTAATGCATATTCTGGATGAAATAAAAATACATTAGCCAAAGCTGATAGATGTTTCAGTGGACTTTGCTACAAAGCAGATAGCTACTGTCTCTTTGTTATTAAAAATGTGTATATATATGTGTGTATATATATGTTATAGGTGTATATATATGAGTGTATATATTCTATGAGGGTACTTCAAAAAGCCAATAGAAAAATCAAATTAAAAGACAGTATGAATCTTCCCATGAACTTTTTGAAGTACTCTAGAATGTGTGTGTGTGTGTGTGTGAGCAGTTTTATAGACTACATGGATAGTTTCACAGAATGCCTGAAGTTTACCTGTAAAATCTTGTATTTAGATAAGGTTGATACAAATGTTTGGTCCAGTGTGCCTTTGATACTTGAGTAAAGACTTGGTAGTTCTGCGAGAACACTCTGGGACTGTTAATCTCCTCTCATTTACAGGGAAGGAAACTAGCATTTAGTGAGCATCAACAATGTACCAGACAACATGTTTGCCACTTAATGTAGGTGATTTCTTGCCTCCAGCTCTCCGTAGGGGTGAAATGAACAGGAAAGAGAGAGAATTAGTACACACTGAACACATGCAGACACTGCTCATACATTGCCTTGTTTCTTGTTGCAAAATAACAGTTTTAAAAATGTCATTATCTATTCTAACTTTATACTGATAAAATGGAGGCTCAAAAAATTGAAGAAACTTTTACAATAGTACATTGCAAATAAGTGGCAGAGCCAAGATTTTTTGAACATATCTGTATCTATGATCCTTTCCTTCAATGAACATTTCTTCTTTTCTTGGATGTGTGTTACATACTCGGAGTTGTCCTGAATGCTGGGAAAGATGGTTAATGTCATGCCATTCCTGTACTTATAAAAAAAGTTTATACTATCGTGTGGGAGGAAAATAAGTAAATTCACAATTATAACTGCACATGTAAATATCAGGGGCCAGTACACCAAATTCATAAGAAACATAATTGACATGGTCTTCAGAACTCCATATAGGCAGCCTGACTATTTTTACTCTTTAAAGACTTACAGGGGAAACAGAAATTAGGCAGGTAGGATGAAAGGGGGTGGGTGAAGAGCATTCCAGACAGAGGGAGTAACATATGCAAATGGTTGGGAACAAGAGCAGCAGGGCAAGTTCATCCCAAGAGGAGCTAATAATGTGTGGATCACATAAAGTGATTTATTCTTTTAATCCTTTTAAGAAACATGAGTAGACTTAGCCATCACAAATGGGATTGCTCTCAGTTATGGAGTGACAATATCATGAGTTTCTATGTCATTGCAAGAAGTTTGAGGTTTTTATCTAGAGCATAGAGTATTCCAAACAAGGAAATTATGTGATCAGGTTCATATTTTAGAAAGCTCAACTATACTTTTTTGAAGTTGTTACAACAAGTAAACGGAAAGGACATTCTTGGGGGGGAGGGGAGAGAGGGAGGAGGGCGGGAGGTGTCGGTGATGGGCCATAATAATCATATACATTGTATATTGACAAAATAAAAATTAAAAAAAAAAAAGAAAAAAATAATAATTGACTATCTTTGGGAAGATATGAGAAACAGATGAGTTTATAATCTCCCTGGAACCTTCTGAATTCTGTACCACAAAAACACATTACCTGTTCACAAAAATAAATAAAATTTAAAAATTTAAAATACTGATTCCTAAGCTGTATCACCAGAAAAGGATCCAGGATGTCAAGGGAAGGACACAGAAATCTGTGTCTAAAGCACTGTCTGCAAGCTCATTCCATACCAGAAAGTGAACTGTCAAGAAGAGGGCAGAGCCCACATAAAAAGGTTATTCAGAAGAATGAACTTAAAATGCAATTAAAGAGAAAAATAAATAGAGAGCTCTCCCAGGGACAGTGAACCACACTGATTTAGTCTGACCTCTCCTTTTTTTTTTTTGGTGGGGGTGAGATGAGGAAAGAGGAGAGTGACTTGCCCAAAGCCACACAGCCAGTCAGAGGCACAGGCCAGTGCCCAGGAATATATGGTAATGACAACACATCGACTCCCAGCCCTGCCTGCCTGTGTGCAGGGACTGCTCTCTTAGGAGGTCCTACTGACCCAGAGGGCAGGACAGGAAGATAGAGAAGAAAACATCATCTTTAATCAACCCACCTGCACAGAAACTAAGTAAAAATCTGACTAGTAACTCCCCTGTTAAAAACCCATTGTTTCCTTCACTTTTTATTTTTTTGTAAGAAATGAAAGGATCATACATGTCAGAATCTAAATAGCGTGCTTGAGAGGTAGCAGGTCCTCAGTAGATGGTGGCCATCGTTTTTGCTTACGATTTCATGGGCTGTCCTCTGGCTAGCCATCATCTTCATCTTTCAGTACTCCTATCTTGGGCTCTAAGATACCACCCACCTGGAATATTTGTCCACACAATGCTTCTGTTTTTTGAAGTGCCTTCATTTACATAATTTACCCAGTGAATTCTTAGCACACTTTCATAACAGCAGAGGCTGCAGAATCATCAGTAGCTGGAACAAGAGTTTGCATTACTCACACGTTGGGAGCAACAGTTAGAGGGGCTCAGGAAGAGCTCCTCCAAAGGACCCACTTAAGAATCAACCAGAGAAATAGTAGGATATGAGTGATTGCCTGGCCTGGAGATCGTGAGATCATATGATGAAAGAAAAACGTTTGATTTCTTTTGCCCTGTTTGCTTTCCACTTTT
>NW_007731976.1:114840-116420 GCF_000696425.1 Galeopterus variegatus
CAATATAGCTGTATTTTTATTATATTCTATCAGTCATACTTTTTCCAGGTCCTGAAAATAGAAAGAATTTTTGAATACTAAACTCTATGGGGTAGGTTTGAAATGGGGAAAAGATGAAGAAAAGATGATGAATTCTTAGAAGTATACTCATATGGTAAAATTTGAGACCTGAATTTTATTCAAGTGATTATATTGAGATAAAAAGAGAAAAAAGGAAATGCATAATTCATGTATGACTCACTAAGACTATATTAAAGATTAATCATAGAGGTCACAAACCAAAGATTCAGTGATTAGAACACTGAGGAACCTGGAGAGTTGGGAGCTATTTATTTATTTATTTTTTTAACACATCTTTAGGACATTCATGTTTTTGGCCACTTCTTTTCATGTTTCCAAAACACATTTTAGGTCCATGAGAGGGTAGCCCACGTCACACAGTGGTATGTCATTTCTTGGCCAATATCCTTTTGAATCCTCACCCCCTGAGCCAATCCTTACTCCACTCCAAGACAAACCAAACAAAATATTCATTTCAGTTACCCTGAAACTCATTGCTCTCAGCCTTGCCAAAGATTTTTGACTCACACCATTTCCTTTACCAGGTGTTGTATTTTCTCTCTCACTTTTGAAACTTCCTTCTCCGAGTCTAATTTTTCTACTCTTATAATACTTTGTTCTTGTTTACAATGTAGTAACTTATTCTACATTTGTATTAGTTTGTTTCTGTTGCTTATAACATAAATATCTGAAACTAGGTAGTTTGTAAAAAGACAACATTTATTGCTTGCAGTTTCTGCGGCTGTTAAGTCCAAAGTCCAGGGAACACATCTGGTGAGAGCCTCAGTGGTGGTGACAGTGACGGCAGAGTATCACAGTGTGAAAACGGTGGAGCAGAGAGAGCAGACTCTTCGTGCTTCCCTTCTAAAGCTCTCAGAACCACGCCCCTGACCACTATTTTTAATCCGTTCACTAAGGCATCGTCCTACAATCTAGTCACCTCTTCAAGGCTCCACCTTTCTGTTACCCTAATAGGATTCCCCACCCTCTTAACACCGTCACAGTGGGGATTGAGTTTTGGGGGGACAATGAACCCAAGGCAGCATTATGATAGAGTCTTTTTTGCTTATCCTCATAAACTGTAGATTTCTTTGGAGAATAAAATGTGGAGAAGGGTTCCACATTCACGAGCACTTCCTAACTGTCAGGAATTATTCTAGATGCTTTGCAAAACATCTTAGTTAATCTTCAAAATTGTACTATAAGCATGTGTTATCATCTCCATTTTACAGTCGAGTTAACAAGCTCAGTAAATTAATTAACTTATCCAAGGAGACACTAATGGTAAGAATATAAACCAAATTTTTTTCTGAGTCAAAGCTGCTGCTCTTTTTACTATGTCACAACGTAGGAAATCATGATTAAGAGTTTATTTTTGGGGCCGGCCCAGTGGCGCACTGGATAGTGCGCCGCTTGGGAAGCGCAGCGGCGCTCCCGTCCGAGGGTTCGGATCCCACATACAGACCGGCTCCCGCTCACTGGCTGAGCGAGGCGGGGGGGGAACACCGAGGTTGGCGGGC
>NW_007731976.1:117394-119226 GCF_000696425.1 Galeopterus variegatus
AAAAAAGAAAAAAAAAAAAAAAAAAAGAGTTTATTTTTGTACACAGACTTTGTATTCTCTGGATGTGGTCTCTGGATTACTATCTCCCAGTATCTTTCCACATATGTCTATTTCCCCATCTTTTTCTTTTGCTAATTTTATTTCCTTGGTACTTTTCTAAATGTTTTACCACACATATGAGTATGGAATGAAGTCACAAGAGGCATTCACAATGAAGAATGCAGAAAGAGAGTCAGAGAGGAAGCCAAGGCTGCCATGATGTTCTGAGTGGACTGAGACTTACTGCTATTTTGAACAATGAATAGAGAGGGTGGACACTGTGGTGCCAGAGAGAAGACTCAAGGGAGAAACCCATGCTTTTCAGCCAACATCTTAATGACAACAGGTGCTGTATAGGTGAGGTAGCCCTTGGAGCTACCACACAGTCATACCACACAGTCAAGCTGCCTGTCAATCATCTAGGATGCTCGGGTGAGAGAACCAGATGCTCTCTGCTCACAGAGAACCGGACCTCTGTGAAGATGAGCAGTGTCCTATTGGTTAGTAAAAGCAGCAGCCCGCAACCCTGTGTGCCGACCCCTAGTTAACCAACCTTGCACTACCTGAGTATGAGCAGAGAGTGGTAACTATTCAGCCTAGAAACTTGTGGAGTCTCTCTCTGAAAACCACTTTTCCTACTCGCATAATGAGTCTTCTACAGTTGGACTCAGACTGGTTTGCTTGGCTAAAGAATAGAGGTCCTCTTAAATAAGTGACTTATTTTTACTCTGTTTTGCTATGAGAATAATAGTACTATCTTTTATCTCGATACCACCATACTTTATAAAGTGACTTTAAACCTATAACAATGTGAAAATGGCATCATTGTCCATATTTTTGGTTGAGGAAACTGAGGCCCAGAGAGGTAAGGTGACACCCAAAGTCACAGATCAAGGTAGCAACAAAGGTGAGATCTGTAAACCCAGGTCTGTTGACAATGTGTTCTGCATCACATGTCTATCGATTTAAAAAAAAATAGCAAAATAATAGTAAAAAGAATCATACCAGTTGATTTTTTGATAAGACTTATACCCTGAGGAGTTATTAACTGGAGGTTCAGCATCTGGGTTGTTTTTGATTACTTGATGGTTCCAGTGACCAGGGTTTGAACAGTTTAGAATGCAGCTGGGAAAGAGAACAGTATCTCTTCTGACACAAATTACAACTTTGAACATTTTCAGCATTTACCTACATTAGGTATGCACATGAAAGACCCCAAGAAATTATATACGATAGCTGGTATTTTTCAAGGCCTTTCTGAAGATTTGTGAAATTGATGACACTAAAGAACACTGTTTTACGNCATATGTCTATTTCCCCATCTTTTTCTTTTGCTAATTTTATTTCCTTGGTACTTTTCTAAAGGTTTTACCACACATATGAGTATGGAATGAAGTCGCAAGAGGCATTCACAATGAAGAATGCAGAAAGAGAGTCAGAGAGGAAGCCAAGGCTGCCATGATGTTCTGAGTGGACTGAGACTTACTGCTATATTGAGCAATGAATAGAGAGGGTGGACACTGTGGTGCCAGAGAGAAGACTCAAGGGAGAAACCCATGCTTTTCAGCCAACATCTTAATGACAACAGGTGCTGTATAGGTGAGGTAGCCCTTGGAGCTACCACACAGTCAAGCTGCCTGTCCATCATCTAGGATGCTCGGGTGAGAGAACCAGATGCTCTCTGCTCACAGAGAACCAGACCTCTGTGAAGATGAGCAGTGTCCTATTGGTCAGTAAAAGCAGCAGCCCGCAACCCTGTGTGCCGACCCCTAGTTAACCAACCTTGCACTACC
>NW_007731976.1:119963-122215 GCF_000696425.1 Galeopterus variegatus
CCTTTCTGAAGATTTGTGAAATTGATGACACTAAAGAACACTGTTTTACGAATTAAAAAAAATAAAATAAAATAAAGCTTTGCAAAGGTGATGAAGGGCTTTTTACTCAAGGTGGAAAGGATCCATTAAAAATCTATTTTTTAAAATTTTCTCAGCATGCCCATTAGTGTTCATTTATTCGATTTCAAATAAAGCTCAGAAATTTGCCACTTTACAAATCCACACATTGGAATCTTTAGACTTCTATCCTTCAATTGGCATTCAAGCAAGCAATGTGAGTTTCTCCAGGAGGTAGATGCGTTGTTTGTGGTGATGAATATCTTCAAGTTTCCCAGTCTTCAGAGGTTACCTTTCTTAATTTATAACTGCCCGTGCTAAACTTCTATTCTACGTGACAGTAAGGGGCACCATCTTTGTTGGGTTCTCTTTCCTTAGTCTTTCTGAAATCACCGTGGTGCTTCCATATCACCAGTCAGATTTTTTGGTGTAGTGATAATATGCAATGAAGAGCTATCTGCTCTACAATTAAAACAAATAATCAAACAGATAAATAACAACATAAAACAGGTCCTTTGTATTGCTGAGTTCCATGATTCATCTACTTAAGTATTCCCATTCCTGAGTTAGTTTGGATCTTCTCTAGTGCTAGTGATTGCTACAGGATTGAATACTTTTCTCTGTATTCTAGTACAGAGCAATTAATTTTACTTGCAATTTTTTCACACCAGATTATTTTTTTGATTGCTATTCTGTTTATGCCTGTCTTTTGCAAATATAGAAAATTCTATTACTGTCAGAGGGAGAAACCTTGATAATTTGGAATGCATCTTCAATACGCTCAGACTTATCTACATTAACTGCAATTCTCCCAGGCTTGATTGAGGGTTTTCCCTGCTCACTCTATAGACTGTATCGCAAAAACTTCCAATTTTGTCTGCTTTTCTTCTCCCTCTCAAATCCATTTTACACTCTGATTTGTCCCCCCCATAATGCGTCTCTGTAAATAGCCTGGCAGTCACTAGCCCTAACTGAGACTGGTTTGCTAATCTCAGTTCAATAGCTCTGCATCATTAAGGGTTCAATCAAGGCCCATAATGCGTCTCTGTAAATAGCCTGGCAGTCACTAGCCTTAACTGAGACTGGTTTGCTAATCTCAGTTCAATAGCTCTGCATCATTAAGGGTTCAATCAAGAGGAAGAAACTGCACAGCAATTGGAACAGAGAAATTTAATAGAAAAAAAATTATTGTTGATAGCTATAAGGAGGATAACTATAAAGAGGTAAAGAGAACTTTAAAATATGTTTTACAGATGAGGAGAAAAAAACATGGAAAGAACAAACTTGGAGGGAAGTGAGAAGTTTCTGACTAGGATTCAGAACGCCTTGGAGAAGGTGTAATTATAGCTCCCTGTATAATGCAGAAATTCCTTTGTTGCTCTGGGCCAAATCAGGCTAACAGCCATTGCAAAAGCAGAAAATACCCTTCCTGGGTGTGGGTGGGCCAAACCGTAGGACCCAACTTCTAGGGTGCCTGCAAGGTTCACTGGAAATCTACCCCAAGGGGGCCACTAAAACCCAATGGGAAGTTTTGCTTCTTGACACTTTGCTCCCCATAGTTCATTATGCTTCTTGAAAGCCCTGTTTCTTAAATAACATTCCTTGTAGGTGCCAGAGAGAGCTGGCACCGTGCATACTCTCTCTTGTTTCATTGTGAACGATTTTGTAAATTGTGAATAATTTGAAAGAAAATAGGCAAAGAAACTAAGCAAACATGGGCAGTAAAATGTGTCTCCTTCACTCATTCAAAGTAGCTGGAAACAATTTAAGCAAAGATTTGATCTGAGAGCAATAAAAGCCATACATTTAATCATTCCAGTTTGTCCCTTAGAATCTGTCTTAGTCAACTAACCAAGAAGCGTTTACTTTTTGTAGACCCTTCAGAAGCACTGTTCTTGTTGCTATTGAGGACAAAAGAGAAGTAAAGACACTGTTAAATCAACTAATTAACCAAAATATGTCAGCCGTCAGAGACTCTGTTTTTTCCCTTAGTGCAAGTTTGGAATATGGTTATTGAACTGCCTCACATCAAGGTAGGTAGATGAGGTACCTCTTCCCTTTCCACTCTGCCTCAATGTATTTATAGGTCTATTTTGTAATTTATTTTTTTTTAATTTATTACTATACATTGTAGTTGATTTTTGTGGCCTGTACCAATTCCTCTCTTTCTCCCTTTCCTATACCCATCAACATCA
>NW_007731976.1:122815-134027 GCF_000696425.1 Galeopterus variegatus
TTGATTTTTGTGGCCTGTACCAATTCCTCTCTTTCTCCCTTTCCTATACCCATCAACATCAGATCTGTTCTCTTAACAAGTTCAAGGAATTATTGTGATTGTTGTACCTTTTTTTCTCTGTTTATTTGCTTATTTATTTATTTATTTATTTAATTTATACTTTACCTCCTCTGTGGCAGAGGAGATACTGCCTCTGTAGAATTTTATCTTGTTGGCCCTTTGGCCCTTGATAAGCTTTTTTTTTTTTTTTTTTAAAGGTATTTATATACTTTAATTTTTATTGAAACATAATAGATTATTTATATTCGTGGGGTACAGAGTTACCAGTATCCGTGTACAATATGTGATGATCAAAGCAGGATAGCTGACATATTTGTCCGTGTAATTTGTATTCAGAGTCATCACTGGCAAGCAGCTAGCTGTTTTGTATTGGGTAAATCCATTTACTTCTCTGAACCTGCCAAGATGGAGAATTATAGCTAATTCTCCTGACAACTGTTATAGTCACATATTCTAAGAAGTTTGCTTCTTTATTTCCTAAGCTAATGCATACCAGGTACCTCATGATATCTTTCAAATATAGCATAAACGAGGGGTGTTGAGATAAATGGACCTTCATGAAATATGTGATTAAAAAGTGTTTATATTTTCCATGAAGTGGTACAAAATTAACTATAAGATAACTCTGAAAATTACATATATTTCACACCCTAGAACAAGTACCAAAAATGCCAAAAAAAAGAAAAAAAGTTAAAAGTCAAATAGATAAGTTAAAGTGGCATTATAAAAAAAATTAAATCCAAATAATGGTAGAAAAGGAAGAACGGAGGAAGAAAATCACAAATGACTAATAATAAAACTGAAAATAAAATGAAATACTTAAGTTCAACCATATTAGTGTAGCAAAGAGGTTAATACTCCGCTAAGGAAGCACTCGCACAAAGAAAACTCAAGGCCCAGTTGGTTTAACAGGTGAATTCTATCAAACATCTAAGAAATAAAGAACTGGTATTCTTTCTTTACACAAACTCTTTCAGAAAATGGCAAAAAAAGGAGACACTGTTTGACTCATTTTAAAAGGCCAACTTCACTTGATAATAAAACCTGGCACAAAAATTATAAAACAAAACAAAAGAAAAAAAAAGGGAAAACAAATAAAGGCAAATATCTCTCATAAACACAGATTTTAAAGTCCAACCAACAAAATAGAAAATCAAAATCAATATATAAAACAGATAATAAATCAAGACCAGAAAGTGTTTATTACAAGAATGCAAGGTTGATTTAAATGTTAAGAAGTCATCATTTTGATTCATTATATTAACAGATTAAAGGAAAAACCAATATGATTATCTCATTAGATGCAGAAAAAACTATTTGATAAAAAAAGGTCACCCTTACAATGAAGTAGGAATAAGGGGGAAGTTCCTCAGCCTAATATCCTCACCTACGAAAAAATCTACAGCTAACATTGTACTTAATAGAGATTCTGTTTCCTTTAAAGGTACAGTATAATGACTATTTACATAGCATTTATACTGTATTAGGTATAATAAATAACCTAGAGATGTGTGTTAGGTTTTGTGCAAATGATACACCATTTTATATCAGGGACTTGAGCATACATAGGTTTTGGTGTTCTCAGGGGATCTGGAACTACTCTCCCACAGATATCAAGGGGTAACTGTATTTTTATTATTTTCTCTCTTCTCAGTTCCTTGCAATCTAAAATCTTCACCCATCAATTAATGCCAGCAGTCTTTAGTATATTATAAGAATTTCCTTTTCTCTTTTACTTGTCAAACTCTCTATGCCATTTATTTTCTCATTCTTGGAACTCCCCAAGTACCAGCTGTTCTTTCTCAGTTCCCTACCAGCTCTGGAATGATCTGGGCAAATCCTAGAGTATTATTATTTTCATGAATTCTAGTTGTAATCCAATGTTTTAGCCATGCCACAGTTTTTAACCTAAGAAAAGCTGAATAAGACCAAATTGTCTCGGCTAGTTTTAACTGTGGTTGTGTTATGTCAGAAATGTGGAAATGGCAGCATTTCTTTCTATTGATTTGAATTTGTCCAGTTCTTTTCTTCTACCTAGTGAAGCTCCTGTCATCTAGATCTAGACCACTTCAATTACCTCTTAACTTGCATTTGGGCAAATGCACTGTTCCCTTTCAGTCCATCATGTACATATCCGAGATCTTTTCAAATGATGAATCTTATTAATGGTCTTTCGCCCCCTCCCATGCCTCTGCTTACACTTAAATTCTGTTACACTTCAGATGAAGAACAAATTTTTAGTATGAGAAAACTAGTGTGCCCAGCAGGGCCCTGATTATGATTCCAGCTTTATTTATAGCCATCGTGCCCTCTTATCTCTCTGTTCTAGCAATCCCAGCCTTCTCCCTGTGTCTCCCTCTTGCCCTAGGGGCTTTGCCCATTTAAATTTCTCTACCTGAAAGCTCTTCTTTCTCCTTCTACCTGAGTTCTAATCTTGTTTCTGAATTCAGCACATATGTGTTCCTCACTGGAAACACTTTCAGGACCTTCCTGCCTAGGTCAAATCTTTCTTTTACCAAGTATTCTCAGAGTGCCTTGAACCTCTCTTTTATAACTAACCAGAGTTGCAGTTTTACATTGCATTCATGGTGTAATTATTTGATTATTCTGTCTCCCTTACTAGACTATTTTGCTTGAAGAGTTCAATGGCTAAGGGTGTGTTTACTTTTCACTAATATAGTAGGTATTTTATATATATGAATGAGTTTATAGATATACATATAGATACATGAACAGGAACGCACATATATATATGCTTATTTATTCATCTGCTCTTGTATCTGTATTTCTGCCTTTCTTGCTGACTCCTTCTTCAAGGTCGGTGGGCTTACCTGGCTCTCATCAGTTCCCTAATTGCTTAGTTTGATTGACTGCCTGTTACTTGATTGCTCCTCTGTTGGTGAATGTTGGCCATGCCTGTGCTTCTCTCCTGCTCAAACCTGTATCTTATCAGCTTAAAGGTTCTTTTTCACTTTCAAAGTCACATTTTTGCTTAATGAAGCTACTTGCTTTAAATCTTCAGAATACTGAGAACGTGGACTTACCACGCTGTATCTTATCAGCTTAAAGGTTCTTTTTCACTTTCAAAGTCACATTTTTGCTTAATGAAGGTACTTGCTTTAAATCTTCAGAATACTGAGAACGTGGACTTACCACAGAGCCACCGTTTCAGCCCTCCTCTTCACCACCTTCTCTGTGCCACCCCTGTCCCTTTGTTCAGAATCTGACCTCCCTGACTTTCCATTATATTGGGATGAGTTTTCTGTTTTCTCACTTGCAACTGCAGAACCAGTGAACTCACACATTCCAAAGCACTACCTCAGCCCACATGAGAGAATTCAATCCTATTTGCCAAAATCTCATCAGCTTAGCCCATGGAGTTTACGTACCTAATTAAGACTAAGCTCTTAGAACTGGCATAAGTAATTCAGAGTTGTATGAGTTCAGTCAGTGGGTGCAAAGCAAGCCAGAGATGTTGTCAAAGACCAATGATGAAGCACTTAAAAGCATATGAGAACCTCAGTCTTAAAAGTCTTTCTCTTGGATAATTTATTTTTATTTATTTAAATTTATTTATTTTTTAATTGGCAAATATTAATTGTAAAATTTAAGGGTACAGAGTTATATTTCAATACATGTATACAATATATGATGATCAAATCAAGGCAATTAACATATACATCATGCTAAAAATGTATCATTTCTTCGTGATGAGAGCATTTGAGCTCCTCTTTTCTAGCCATTTGAAAACATGGAATAAACTATTATTAATTATAGATGCTTAGCGCTACTGTAGATAATAGACTTATTTTTCTCACCTACTTGTAGTTTTGTATCCATTAAAAACCTCTGTCTATCTCTTCTTCTTCCTCCTCTTCACAGCCTCTAGTAACCACAATTCTACTCTCAACTTCCATAAGATCAACTTTTTACTTTATTTTATTTTTTAGCTCTCACATATAAGTAAGTGAGTGCATGCAGTATTTATCTTTCTGTGCCTGACTTATTTCACACAAAACATCTTCCAGGCTCATCCATGTTGCTGCAAATGGTAGGATTTCATTCTTTTGTATTCCATTGTGTATACATACCACATTTTCTTTATTCATTTGCTGTCAATTGACACCTAGATTGATTCTGTATCTTGGCTATTGTAAATAGTGCTGCAATAAACATGGGAATGCAGATATTTCTTTGATATGCAACTTTCCTTTGGATAAATACATAGCAGTGGGATTACTGCATTATATAATAGTTTTATTTTTAGTTTTTTGAGAAACCTCCATACTGTTTTCCACAATAGCTGTACTAATTTACTTTCTCACAAACAGTGTATAATAGTTCCCTTTGCTCCATGTCCTTGCTTTCCCAGCAGTGCAAGGATGGTTCAATACCTGCAAATTAATAAATGTAATATATCACGTCAACAAAATGAAAGACCAAAATTAATGTGATCATCTCTAAAGATCCAGAAAAAGCATTTGAAAAAATTTAAATTTCCTTCATGATAAAACTGTCAACAAGTTAAATATGGAAGGAAAATATCTCAATATAATAAAGGCCATATATGACAAACTCAGAGCTAACAGCATACTGAATGGGGAAAAGCTGAAAGCTTTTTCTCTACTAACAGTAACAACACAGAGGTGCCACCGTCCGCACTCTTATTCAACATAGTGCTGGAAGTCCTAGCCATAACAGTCAGGCAAGAGAAAGAAAAATAAAGGTCCTCTGTATTGGAAAAGAGAAAGTCAAATTGTATGTGTTTGCAGACAAGATGATCTTATATAGATAAAAATCTAATGACTTCACCAAAAAACTCTTAGAATTGATAAACAAATTCAGTAAAGTGTCAGGATATAAACTCAAAATACAAAAAATCAGTAGCATTTCTATATACCAACAGTAAACAAGTTAAAGAAGAAATCAAGAAAGCAATCTTATTTCCAATAGCTACGAGAGAGAGAGAGAGAGAGAGAGAGAGAGAGAGAGAGAAAGAGAAAGAGAGAGAGAGAGAGAGAGGAATAAATTTAACCAGTAGGTGAAAGATCTCAACAATGAAACAATAAAATGCTGATAAAAGAAGTTAAAGAGGATGCACAAAAATGGAGACATCCCATGTTAATGGATTGGAAAAATTACTATTGTCAAAATGACCATACTGCCAAAAGCGATCTACAGATTCAGTGCAATACCTATCAAAATACTAATGATATTCCTCACAGAAATAGAAAATAAAATCCTCAATTAATATGAAACCATGAAAGACCCCAAATAGTCAAAGCAATCCTGAAAAATAGAACAAAGCAGGAGGCATCACACTACCTGACTTCAAAATATACTACAAAGCTATGGAAATCAAGTCAGCACGGTATTGGCATTAAAAAAAGACACATGGATCAATGGAACAGAATTGAGAATTGAAAAGTAAATTCACATATCTACAACCGACTGATTTTTGACCAAGGTGCCAATAATGTTCATTTGTGAAAGGACAGCCTCTTCAATAAATGGTGCTTGGAAAACTAGATATCCATAAGCAGAAGAAAGAAACTAGACCCCTCTCTCATCATATACCCAAATCAACTCAAAATGGATTAAAGACTTAAACATAAGACCTGAAACTATAAAATTACTAGAATAAAACATAGAAAAGACACTCCAGGACATTGATCTGGGCAAGAATTTTATGGAGAAGACTTCTGAATACCAATCAACAAAAGGAAAAATAGACAAATGAGATTACATGAAACTAAGAAGCTTCTACACAGCAAAGAAAACAATCAACAGTGTGATAAGGCACCTGGTAGAATGGGAAAAAAAATATTTGCAAACTATTCATCTGACAAGAGATTATTCTCCAGAATATACAAGAAACATAAATAAATCAGGAAAAAAACAAATAATCCAATTCAAAAATGGGCAAATGACCTGAACAAACATTTCTCAAAAGAAGACATAAAAATGGCTGGAAGGTATATGAAAAAAATGTTCAATATCACTAATCATCAGGCAAACACAAGTCAAAACCACAATAAGATATCATCGCAAGCCCATTAGAATTGCTGTTAATATTTTATTTGATTTTTTTAGAGATTTTAATTTCAATAAATTTAATATATTTAAATTTAAATATTTATAATACCTATTGAACATGATAATGGAATAATCCAGGGATTCTTTTTTTTTTATTGGTTATAAATATTCATGAGAGACAAAGCTGATTGTCACCCCTCGTGCCCATGATGTGAAGGCCAGATTCATACAGGCAGCATACCCATTACCACAAATTGCATTTGTACCCTGTGTCCCCCACACAATTATCCGCAACCTCTCTCTCCCTCTCCCCCCCACTCCACTTTGCAGCCCTAGGAATGTTCTCTCCCTCTGCAAGTCCAACACACTACTGTGGTCTTTCTTTCCTTCCTTCTTTCTCTCTTAGCTCCCACTTATGAGTGAGCACATGCATATTTATCCCTCTGTGCTTTGCTTGTTTCACTGAACATAAGTATCTCCAGGCATATCCATGTTGTTGCAAATGGGAGTATTTCATTCTTTTTTATGGCAGAGTAGTATTCCATGGTATGTGTGTATATATAAATATCACAGTTTCCTTATCCAATCACCCATTGATGGACATTTAGGTTGGTTCCACATCTTGGCTATTGTAAATGAATCTGTGATGAACATGGGAGTGCAGGTATCCCTTTGACATGATGATTTCCATTCCTCTGGGTATATACCCAGAAGTGGGATTGCTGGATCATATGGAAGATCTATCTGTAGTTGTTTGAGAAACTTTCATACTGTTTTCCATAGTGGTTGTATTAATTTACAGTCCCACCAATAGTGTAGGAGTGTTCTCTTCTCTCCACACCCTTGCCATCATTTGTTATTTACTGTCTTTTTGATTATAGCCAGTCTAACTGGGGAGAAGTTGTATCTCAATGTAGTTTTAATTTGCATTTCCGTGATGATTAGTGATGTTGAGCATTTTTTCATGCACCTGTTGGCCATTTGTATGTCTTCCTTTGCAAAATGTCTATTCAGCTCCTTTTCCCATTTTTTAATTAGGTCATTTGTTTTTTACCGTATAATTGTTTGAGTTCCTTGTATGTTATGGATATTAATCACTTGTTGGATGCCTAGTTAGCAAAAATTTTCTCCTACTTTGTAGGTTGTCATTTCACTCTGTTGTTTCCTTTTCTTGCAGAAGCTTTTTAATTGTAGTCCCATTGGTTTATTTTTTCTTTTGCTCCTTGTGCTTTCAGGTTCATGTTCATAAAGTCTGTGCCCAGACCTAGTTGCTGAAGTGTTTCACCTATATTTTCCCTTAGTAATTTTACAGTTTCAGGTCTTATACTTAAGGCTTTAATCCATTTTGAGTTGATTTTAATGTATGGTGAGTTTCATTCTTCTACATTTGTATGTCCAGTTTTTCCAGCACCACTTTTTGAAGAGGCAGTCTTTTCCCCAATGCAGATTTTTGTTGCCTTTGTCCAATACTAGGTGGCTGTAAGCCTAAGGAGTGAATTCTGGGTTCTCAATTCTATTCCACTGATTTGAATGTCTATTTTTATACCAGTACCATGCTGTTTCAGTTACAATAGCTTTGTAGTATAATTTGAAGTCAGGTAGTGTTATGCCTCCAGCTTGATTTTTATTTTTTATTTTTATTTTTTGCTCTGGATTGCTTTGGCTATTTGGGGTCTTTTGTTGTTCCATATGAAAGGTAAGATTGTTTTTTCCATTTCTGTGAAGAACATCATTGGCATTTCGATGGGGATTGCATTGACTCTGTAGATCATTTTGGGTAGTATAGACATTTTCATGATATTAATTCTTCCAATCCAAGAGCATGAAATATCTTTCCATCTTTTTCTTTCTTCTTTAATTTCTTTCAGAAGTAGTTTGTAGTTCTCATTGTAGAAGTCTTTCACCTCTTCGATTAAATTCATCCCTATGTATTTTATTTTTTTCATGACAATTGTAAAAGAGCTTACTTTCTTTATTTCTCTTTCTGTTAGTTCATTATTTGAGTATATAAATGCAGCTGACATTTGGGCATTTATTTTGTATACTGCAATGTTACTGAAGTCATTAACCAGCTCTGGGAGTTTTTTGATAAGAGTCTTTAGGTTTTACTATATATAGTATCATGTTATCTGCAAATAGGGAAAGTTTGACTTCTCTTTTTCAAACTGGATTCCATTTATTTCTTTCTCTTGCCTGATTGCTCTGGCTAATACCTCCAGTATCATGGTAAACAGAAGTGGTGAGAGTGGGCATCCTTGTCTTGTTCCTGTTCATGAGGGAAAGTCCCTCAGTTTTTCCCTTTCAGAACGATACTGGCAGTGGGCTTGTAATAAATGGCTTTTATTGTGTTGAGATATTTTCCTTCTATACCTAATTTATTGAGAATCTTCATCACAAAGTGATGTTGAATTTTGTCAAATGCTTTTCATCATCTTTTGAGATAACCATATGGTCTTTGTCCTTGAGTTTGTTGATGTGATGTATCACATTTATTGACTTTTGTATGTTGAAGAATCCTTGCATCCCTGGGAGGAATCCCTCTTGATCATAGTATATATATATTTTCAATATGTTGCTGCACTCTGATTGCTATTATTTTGTTGAGATTTTTGCATCTAGATTCATCAAGGATATTCACCTGTAATTTTCTTTTTCTGTCATGTTTTATCTGGTTTTGATATCAGAGTTGCATTGGCCTTATAGAATGAGTTTGGGAGAATAGCTTTTGTTTCAATTGTTTGGAATAGTTTGAGGAGAATCAGTATTAACTCCTCTTTAATATTCTGATGAATCCAGCTGTAAAGCTGTCTAGACCCCAGACTTTTCTTTGTTAGAAGATTGTTAATTACCACTTCAATCTCCTTGCTTGTTATTGGTCTGTTCAGGTTTTCTATCCCTTCTTGGTTCAGTCTTGGTAGTTTGTATGTGTCTAGAAACTTATCCATATCTCCCAGATTTTCAAATTTGTTGTCATGCAGTTTTTTTTATAATAGCGTCTAATGATTCTTTGTATTTCTGTGGTATCAGTTGTAATGTCTCCCTTTTCATTTCTGATTTTTGTTATTTGGGTCTTCTTTCTTCTTCTTCTTCTTTTTTTTTTTTTTTCAACCTAACTAATGGTTTGTCTGTTTTTTTTTTTTTTATCTTTTCAAAAAAACACAACTTTTTGTTTTCCTGATCTTTTCTATTGTTTTTTGGGTCTCTGTTTCATTTAGTTCTGCTCTTATCTTAATTATTTCTTTCTGTCTATTACCTTTACATTTGGATTATTGTTTTTCAAGTTCTTTGAGGCAGAGTATTAGGTCATTTATTTTAAGTCTTTTGGTTCTTTTGACTTTTTTTTTTTTTTTTTTTTTGCATTTATTGCAATAAATCTGCCTCTTAGTACTGCTTTTGCAGTATCCCATAGGTTTTGGTATGATGCACCTTTATTTTCAGTTTCTAGAAATTTTTCAATTTCCTCTTTGATTTCTTCCTGGACCCATAGTCCATTCAAGAGCTTATTATTTAGTTTCCATGCATTTATATAGTTTCCAGAGTTTTGCATATTATTAATTTCCAATTTTAGTCCTTTGTGGTCTGAAAAGATACCTGGAATGATTTCAATTTTTAAAAATTTCCTGCGGCTAAATTTGTGACCTAATATGTAGTCTAGCCTGGAGAATGTTCCATGAGCTGATGAGAAGAGAATATATTCTTTAGTTGTTGGGTGAAATGTTCTGTATATATGTGTCAGGTCCAGTTGGTCTAATGTGTAGTTTAAATCTTGTGTCTCTTTGTGGATTTGTTGCTTGAAGATCTGTCCCATACAGAGAGATAGGTGTTCAAGTCACTCATTCTTAATATAATATGGCCTGTATTAGTTTGTTTTGTGTTGCTATAACAGAATACTTGGAACTGAGTAATTTATAAAGAAAAATGAAATTTACTCCTTACAGTTTCTGAGGCTGGGAAGTCCAAAGTCCATCTGGTGGTGGTAACAGTGTCTCAGGAGTCTCACATTGCAAGATGGTAGAAGCAGAGAGAGTAGAGAGAGTAATAGACTCTTCTCTTCTTCTGAAGCCCTCAGAACCACACCCCTGACCACCATTTTTAACCCATTCACTACTGCAGGGTCCTAGAATCCAATCACCTCTTCAAGACTCCACCTTTCAATTACCATAATAGTATTTCCCACCCTCTTAACAGTCACAGTGTGGCCACAGTTTCTAATACATAAAACTTGAGGGAAACAATTCAAGCTTCAGAAAGTTTGGGGGGGATGCAATTCAATCCACTACAGGGCCTATTTCTTTCTTTAGGTCTATGAGTGCTTTATATTTCTGGGTGTTTCAGTATTGGGTGCATATATATTTAGGATTGTTTGTCTTCTAGCTGGATTGATCCTTTTATCATTATATTGTGACCTTCTTTGTCTCTTTTTTATGATTTTGTTTTAAAATCTATTTTATTCGATATAAGAATAGCTACTGTTGCTCATTTTTGGTTTCCATTTGCCTGGTATATTATTTTCCATCCTTTTACTTTTAGTCTGTGTGTGTCTCTATATGTGAGATGGGTTAAAGACAGCATATACTTTGGCCTAGCTTTTTAATCTGATCAGTCAATCTGTGCCTTTTGAATGGGGAGTTTAATCCATTCACATTTAGGGTGGCTATTGAAAGATATTGTTTAATTCCTGTCATTTAATTGCTTTTTGTTTAGATGTTTTAAATATCTTTTGATCCTTACTTCCCCTTTTATTTCTCTTTTTCAATCTTAGTTGGATATTTGAGGTGGTATGATTTACCTTCTTGTTCTTTCTTACTGGCATTTTTGTTTTAAAAGCAGGTTTTGCTCTTTCTTGTGTATTCGTGGTAGTGACATTCATTATTCAGATTCCAGATGAAGGACTTTCTTGAGAATTTCTTGCAGGGCTGGTCGAGTGGTGGTGACTCCCACAGTTTTTATTTGTTTGGAAAATACAGTATTTCTCCCTCATTTCTGAAGAATAGCCTTGTCGAGTAAAGAAGTCTTGGCTGGCAATTTTTTTTTTCTTTTAGTACTTTGAATATATCATTCTACTTTCTTCTGGTCTGTAAGGTTTCAGTTGAGAAGTCTGCTGTTAGTCTAATGG
>NW_007731976.1:135008-144059 GCF_000696425.1 Galeopterus variegatus
TTATTCCTGCTTACAAACAGAAAACAGAATTATTCCATTTAAAAAAAAAAAGAAAAAGAAAAAACTCCATTCTCTACTTTTTTTTTTTTTATTTCTCTCTCAGAGTAGATGTAGACTAGATCGTCTCCAGAAAAGAGCACTTCCCTGAGAATATGCAGCTTTTAGACTTGGGGTTATCACAATATCCCAGAATGTGTGTTCTAAATAAGCAGGTTCATTGATTAATTCAACAGTTAGTGAGCACTGATTCTCTTGATTACCGAGCTAGGAAAAGAGGGATGAGTGAGACATGATGATGTTTCTCATGGTGATCACAATCTATGAGTATAATGGTAGAAAGAGAAAGGATAATCAGTAGAAAATTAGTGCTACAGAAAAGGCATGTTTACAGTGTCATGAAGACACAAAGTCTAGAGTACCCTCTCTTTCCCAGGAGCATCTCATAAATGAGATAAATTATAAGCTGATTCAAAAAGGCCTAGACAACTGAAAAGCATTTCTCCCACTGGGGAGTCTCTCTACTCTGAATGACTGCATCTGTGTGGTGACAAATTAGCCCTAGACAATGGGTCTTTGAGGTCCAAGGAAACCTTTAAATATAATTTTGTAGAAATATTGGAGAATGAGTTTTCTAAAAGAGGCTCTTCTCCAATGCAGCCAGCCCAAAATAGTAATAAACAAAGGATATCACATGATGCATTCATAATTTATGATGAGTTTGAGATACTCCAGACCTTATGATGTGCTGTGAAGGAATGAGTCAAGACATCATAGACCTTAGGTGTAAGGTGGACCTTCAAGTTGACCTCATAAACCTCTGAGGGGGTCTTCTTGAAATGAATTAAAATAAGTATTTTTCAATTTTACTTTCTTTTCATTTTTTATGCCCCCTCACCTTTCAAATCAGTAATTCAATTAAAGTATTAATTTGTACATTTATTTAAAACATGGTTATGAGTACCCGTTCTGTAAAATTCTCTAAAATATGTGACTTGGAAGGAGAGGCAGGGCAGAATCTTGCTAACCCCCCAAGGAATTTAAAAGACTTGTATCTGCTTCTGATTATATTTTTAGGCAAGGAGAATATAAAAAAAGGTGAAAAGTGTCACAGGTATCAGACAAAATGTAAAGGTCTGAGTAAGAGTTCTTCGGTGGGAGTGGATAGACTCTAGAGCTTTGGAAAGACAGAGAAGGTGGCCCCTCTGAGATCCGTATTATTTTCATAGGTGCCTCTAGGAGTGGAGTGAGAGTCCTTCTATCCTTATCCCAGAAGTGTATAAATACTCTAGCCTTGATGTGGCTACAACATTCATGGACTTATTCAGTTGTCCTGCCTTCAATCACAGAAGGCTCTAGCCCAGATAATTAGCCTCCTGGCCACATATTTCAGTTACACTTGAACTTAGAGCTCCTTCAGTGACAAGAAGATATGAAAGAAGACAGTTTTGTTACTCAGAATGACAATACACACACAACATGGAAAGGCGACCAAATGTCTCCGGAGTATATCACTTACTTTGAGGCACTATTTTCACTTGAGGATTCAGAAGCCCACTCCTGAGTTTCTTGTTATTGGCCAGAAAGCTCTCAAAGTCTAGTCTTCATTCTTGGCTTTGTAGAGATAAAGTACTGAATATAAGAAAAAAATATATGTGTATATGTATGTATGCACACATGTTTTTTGCAGGTGTGTATGTGTGTGTTTACTTCAGATTCCCAATTCCCTTTAAGAAAAATAAGGAAATGGCAACATTATTTTAATATTGTCTTTCAATATCTAACAGGTTTCTTAATTAATGATTGTTTCTAGAATTAATGTACCATGTGATATGACAATTGGGCAACTCTGGTGCTTAATACATGGTTTTTTTTATTTTAAAAAGTTACAAGTGGTTCTATTATCTCCTTATGGGATTAAATAATGCAGGGTTTTTGGTTCTTTCAATTACTTCCATCTTTCTAATTGAAGAATTGCTGCCACTCACTTCTTCTCAACTCTTATTCTCAATTTGACATTTTCAGGCCTGGAGCATGGATAGGGATCAGTGTTCTAAAATATAGCACCCAGAACTTGTTCAGAACACAACTCAGCAGGCAGAAGGAAAGGTCAGATGATTTAAGGTTTGCAATCTGGGTGCCTAAGTACTATAAGTTGAATCCTCTAAATTGTACAGGTCCTTCTTTATTACCTATTAAAGCTTAACAGGAATGAGGCACAGAATAATATATTTTAAGACTTAGGGCTTTCTGCAGTGAAGTGTCTATATTCGCAAAAGAAGTGTTTGTCTCATCTAGAGGTAGAGCGAAATGAAATTCTACTTTTATTTTCCATGTCATAGCAGGGTAGTCCCAGTGACTACAGAAAGCCATGTCTATTGGGACATGTTGCTAAATTTGCCCTCTGTTTTGCATACTCGTCCTTGTTTTTATTCAACACTTCTCATTTCTTTCCTAAAATGTAAAACATCCTAAATTCTCCCTCTGTCATTATTAACACTCTTAATTTAATTTCCATATTGCTATCAAATATCTTGAAATTTTTATCTTGATGATCCTCTCCCTTTCTTATAGCATTGAATGATTATTTATCATATATATATTTTTTTTGTCTTTTTCATGACTGGTAAGGGGATCGCAACCCTTGGTGTGGCATTGCCCACACTGCGCTCAGCCAGTGAGCACACCGGCCAGTCCTATATAAGACATCCGCGCGTCGCTGCGCTCCCAGCACCACACTCTCCCGAGTGCGCCATGGGGCCAACCCTATTTATCATCTCAACAGTAGAGTTCAAACACTAACAGAACACACTACAGCTTTACTATTTCATGTTCTAATGAACTCTTGGGCTTCTTATCTTACCACGTCCCTTTTAGCATCCTAAATTGTAGCCATGTTGAAATAGTTCTAAACATTCCAGGATCCTCAGGTCTCTGTACTTTACATATGTTATATCTCAACTACGTAACGGTATATAGTCTATTTTCTTTTACCTGAAACCTGCAGGCCCTATGAAAGTCTCCTTGTATATACCTTTTAGTTTGAGCTAGTTGCTTTCTGTTTGGTTCCTATAATCTCCTGTGTAAGCCTGCGTGATAGCATCTGTCACATAATATCGTAATCCTCTCCCTATGTTTCTATATTCCATGCTAACATGTAAGCTCTTTAAGGGTAAGGGCTGTGCTTTATTTACTTTGCTCCCTAGTATTTCTCTCAGTAACTAATACATTGAAGGCACTTGATAAAATTTGTTGAATGAGTGAATAAATTATTGAATGAACCAATTAATAAGATGGTCATTTCCAATGTGAAAACATTGACTTAGTTAATAGTGCTTTTATCCAGTAATCTCCATCATGGAAGCCTTGAATGTCAGGGTGATGAGTTTAGGTTTATTGGTGCTCAGCAGGAATTCATGGTATGTTTTGAGGGAGAAATGATTTAAAGGCTCTGTCTTTCTTTTTTTTTTTTTTGTCCTTTTTGAGACTGGCCGCACTATGCTCAGCCAGTGAGCGCACCTGCGGCCATCCCTATATAGGATCCAAACCCCCGGCGGTAGCGCTGCTGCGCTCCCAGCGCTGCACTCTCCTGAGTGCACCGCGGGCTCGGCCCTAAAGGCTCTGTCTTTCTTTTTTTTTTTTTTTGTCCTTTTTGAGACTGGCCGCACTATGCTCAGCCAGTGAGCGCACCTGCGGCCATCCCTATATAGGATCCCAACCCCCGGCGGTAGCGCTGCTGCGCTCCCAGCGCTGCACTCTCCCGAGTGCACCGCGGGCTCGGCCCTAAAGGCTCTGTCTTTCTAGAAGATTAATCTTTCAGATTTGGCAAGAATGAAGGGGCAGGTAACCAGTTATGAGTGTTTGAGAAATAGAATTGCCCCTTTGTGGGAAACCTCTGTGGTATCATTTACATTTGAGCACATGGTTAAGGCTGCTTCTTTTACCCCTTTAAAGCTGTCTGTTTCGAGCCCAAAGAAGGACATCTTCATTGTCACCTCTGTACTTCTCAGTAATAGTCATGGGAAGATTAAATACTTTTCTCAAGGTCATACAGCCACTGTTAGTAAAAAGGCAAAATAGGAATCGAGGTCTGCTGCCTCTATTTGTGTCAGAGATTGGTCAATCCATATTTAATTTAAAACAAACTTGTAATTTTTCTCACTTGCATAAACCTCTGAATTTTCGTTCTCCTGAAATTTTCACATTTCTTATCTGGAAGTCCTAAAATCAATCGAAGTCAGAATCAGTAGATTGTATATGTTGTCAGAAAGTTATGGAGGTACATGTCATTTTTCTTTCTCTAAGCTTTTTAGAACAGTAAGAAGAAGCTTGTATTAGTTTCTGTTGCTTATAACAAAATACACAGAACTGGGTGATTTACAAAGAAAACAAAATCTATGCCTTCCAGTTTCAGAGGCTAGGAAGTCCAAAGTCCACGCAACACAGCTGGTGAAGGCCTTCTTTGGTGACGGCTTGAGTGACAGCAGGGTATCCCGTTGTGAAAATGGTGCAGCAGAGACAGCAGAGAGAGAACAGACTCTCTTTTCTTTTAAAGCCCTCAGAACCACGCCCCTGACCACCATTTTTAATCCATTCAGTACTGCGTGTAAATGGTGACATAGTGAGCTGGCGGGATGCCCTGGGTTGGGGACTGATCCCATCCCAACAAAGGATCCTGAAGGGCCTCTTGAGAGTCTATCAAGGGACCCATTGTTTTACTCTAACAGACCAGAAAAGAAGTTTGTTTTCCATGTCATTACCTCCAGGGCATGCTGAATATGGGGACAGAAATTGCTCTGTAGATTAAAAATTAGATTTTACGTGGATCCAGCAATGGAGCATCACTTGGCCTTTTGTTTTCACCCATGAATGTTGCTTCTGTGCAAAATACCATTTGGATATTAAAAATCAGTTTACACCCAAAGGATGACTGGCTTATGAGGCACAAGGGACATATAGTCTGGGCGAGAGGGGACAGCCAGTGACACTTTCAAGGAATAAGTGGGCTCTGCTGATGAGTCAGCGTCAAGACTGTGACCTTAGAAGTCAATACAATGGGCATTTATCTTTATTTTTAATTGTGGTAAGATACATGTGATGTAAAATTTACCATCTTAACCATTTTTCAAGTGAACATTTCAGTGGTATTAAGTACCTTGACATGGTTGTGCAACCATCACCACTATCATTAATTTTTTAGATAGCAATGCTTCAGAGAAGATTCAGGTTCTTGTTGCCAGGGAGCTTATACTTCATTGTGGAGGCAAAGAGTTCCTTGGTGGCAGAGAAAAAGGTGGAGTTTGTGTGTGATTGTGAAGAGCTGATGAGTATATGGCACACACATTGCCACTCTCCCCGCCCACATCCATGGCAGACATTGCTAGTTCATCACCTATCTCTGTTTGCAAAGTTAGATGCACCTTCAGGCTCTTTCTCAGAACAGTGTTCTGGGCAGCCAGGACCAGTCTGTTGGGGTGTTTTTAAAGAACTTTGGAGTCAGTCCTGTGATTGAGACTCCTGACAAACATTGCTTTGAATCCCAGTGATGGAGTTTGGATGTGTTGTCCCCTCCAAAACTCATGTGGAAATCTAATCCCCAATGTGGCAGTGTTGGAAACTGATTGAGTCATGGGGGCGGATCCCTCATGAATGGATTAATGCTCTCCCTGGGGGAGGGAGGATTAATGAGTGAGTTCTCACTTTACTAATTTCCGTGAGAGCTGGTTGTTTAAAAAGACCCTGGCACCTTCTCTCTCTCTCTTGCTTCTCTCTCTTGCTTCCTCTCACCATGTGATCTGCTTGTACCCTCCAGGTGCCTGCTGCTTTCCGACATGAGTAGAAGCAGCCTGAGGCCCTTTCCAGACGCAGCTGTCCCAGAATTGTAAGCCAAATAAACGTTGGTTCTTTATAAATTACCCAGTCTCAGGTAATTACGTTATAGCAACACAAATGGACTAATACAGTAACATTTGTCTCATCATCCAAATAGCCTAGGCTTTTTTACCTTGTTTTAAGGTTCCAACATCTTCAAGAAAGGCATGTCTCAATACAGAGATGATTTTTAGTTCTCTGCTTTCAATATATTTCCTTCGATCATATTAGTCAAAGCAAGTTACGTGGAAAAACCTAGGTTCAAGGGGTGAAGAAATAGACCCCAGCTCCTGAAGGAAGAAGGAAAATATCACATTGCAAAGGGGCATACACACTGGGATAGGAAGAATTTGTGGCCAATTGTGTAATCTGCCACAACAGAATATAGATTGGAACAGAGTATTTCTTGGTTAGTTAGACTATGACATGTAATATGTTATGCACCCTCTGGGAAACCTGATTTGTTGATTTGTCTTTTCACTGAGTTTTCTGTTATTTAATGGCAGAGAGCTCTTTTTTTTTTTTTTTTTAAAAAAAAAGATGACCGGTAAGGGGATCTCAATCCTTGGCTTGGTGTTGTCAGCACCACGCTCAGCCAGTGAGCAAACTGGCCATCCCTATACAGGATCCCAACCCGTGGCCTCGGTGTTATCAGCACCGCACTCTACCGAGTGAGCCACGGGCCGGCCTAGAGAGCTCTTTTTTTAATTGCATTCTTCACATTGCCTGGCACAGGTCTAGTCCTACCTTATCAACACAAATAGTGATTGCTTACTTGCAATAGGTATTTCCCCACAGAGTTTTAGTTGAACTATTTTGATAGAGAATGTAGTAAGAAAAGCTTATAAAAGTTTACAAAAGTAGGTCCATAATAAGAAAGTTTAAAAAATTTTACAAGAATTTCTATCAGACCCTTTAAATTTTCATAGGACCATAATAAAGGAAGCATACTGTAGATAATCAATAAACCAGAACTTAATTCATACTATTCACATTTAGGTCTTTTGTGGTGTTGGGACAAAGCAGAATGAAAGACAAAAGTGGCTTCCTTTGAAAAAGACAAAAATAATTAAATACAGGAAATTTCCTGGAATTGATCAGAGTTGGGAGCTACAGTTCTAATTCTCAGTCATAAGAGTTTCTTTACTCCTTATTAAAAGGGAAAAATAAGAGACTAGTGTACTTAGATGGAGCTAATATTGTTTGGGGACTTTCCTCAGAAGCCAGATGTGTCATGGAAATCACCACCTATGCCAAGATTGTGACACCCGGCCGGGGCAGGCCAAGATGCAAAATTGAATCAGTTAAAAAAAATCTAGGAAGTAAAGAAGCCCAGAAAGAAGAGCTTTTCTTTCCCACCGTTTTTGCTGATGCTAACGATCATAAAAAGACAAAGCATGATGGCAGTTAAATAACTTATTTGTTCATTCAATAGTTTATTTATTGTTCATTCATTCATGTATTTCCTAATTCATTCAACAAACATCTATTGATAACTTATGTTGTGTGGGATATTGGAGATAAAAAGTCTGTAAAATGATAAACAGCAAAAGCAAGCAGACAAACATTCAACAAAACTACCACTGACCTCTGCTTTCCAGGGGGCAGGTAAGAAATCCGATGAAAAATGCATCCACAGTGAAGAAAAGTATTTAGTTATGTCTGTCTAGCCTCTAATAATGCATGAGAGCTGCAGAGCCAGACATTTGGTTGTTGATTTTTAATGAGTTTTCTTACATGAAAAGATTCTACTTTTTCTACATTTTTTTAAAAGAAAGGAATGGAAAATTTTCAAATGCCTAGTTATAGCAGAAGTGTTTACTGTATCTCAAAGAAAAAACAAAAATACCATGGTAGAGGAACATGATGAATAGCGAATCTCAACAGATTCTAATCAGTGGAAATAACACTAAAGGACAAGGATTTTACCCGGATGGAAGTAAGTTAAAGCAAATTACTTGTTCTTGTTATGAACAGTCGAAGGTTACCATGTGTTAAATGATCGGAAAAGATGTTGACTTTTGTGGTTAGGATGCATATCTGCATTTAAAAAAATGTTTTCAAGTAACCATATTGAGTTGGAAATTACAAACACAAAATGCACTGTTTATGTGATCATTTCAATGTGATTTACAAATTTGTGTAACCATTACCAATTTGAGATAAGGGACACTTCCATCACCCCCAAAATTCCCTTTGTGCCACTTCCAAGTCTCTAGAGATTACATTTGTCTTTTCTAGACTTTCCTATAGATGGAATTAAACATTAGATATTCTTGTGTCTGGCTCCCTCCCTCGGTATAATGTAGAGATTCATCATGTTGTTGCGATCAGTAGTTCATTATTCTTTTTTGTTGTGTAGTTTTCCACTGCGTGCACACACCACAAGTTCTTTATTCATTCATCACCACTGACAGTCAACACATTTGTTTACTTCTAGATTTTGGTTATTATTCATGGCATACATTTACAAATCATTTTTTTGTTTGTACATACTTTTTTTTCTCTTGGGTAAATATTTTAATGGGTTTGCTGTATAGGGGTGTGTGTTTGTGTGTTTGTATGTGCGTAGTGGTATCTCATTGTGATTTTAAATTGTATGTCTGTGATAACTAATGATGGCGAATATCTTTACATAAGCTTATTGGCTATATCATTTTTGTAAATTGTCTTCTGAAATATTTTCACATTTTAAATTAAATTGATTGTCATTATTATTGAGTTGAAAATTTTTAAAATAAAAATCTTTTATCACACACACATACACTTATTTAGAAAATATAAAAATTATAAAATAGTGCAAGTAATTCTGCCAGATTGGGGGTTTCCTTTCCATTTTTCATCAGTGTTGGTCAAAGAGCAAACATTTCTAATTTTATTTATTTTTTCTTTGTTTTAATGACTTATTTAGAAAATATAAAAATTATAAAATAGTGCAAGTAATTCTGCCAGATTGGGGGTTTTCTTTCCATTTTTCATCAGTGTTGGTCAAAGAGCAAACATTTCTAATTTTATTTATTTTTTCTTTGTTTTAATACTGTGTAATAATTTAATACAGTCCATCTTATCAATTTATTTATTTTATGGCTTGTTCTTTATATGTCCTGAGAATTACTGACAACATCCAAATCATAAATATTTTTTCCTGTGTTTTCTTCTAGAAGTTTTACAGTTTTAGATTTA
>NW_007731977.1:0-100678 GCF_000696425.1 Galeopterus variegatus
CGACACCACTGGATGAAGTTGGAGACATTGTCCCTGGCCTGGAAGGTACCTGGCTGGGCGGTCCCATTGCAGGAAACCCCAGCCTGGGGCATGGGAATCCTTTGGGCTCGGGTAGGCGCCTCAGCCAGGAAGGCCAGAGCAGCCTCTGTGATAGAATTGGCATGCTGGCACAGCACCAGGCCTGTCTCCAGCACCTGCAGGAAGTTGGCTGCGTCAATGTCCAGCCCGTAGAGATCCCGAAGCCACTCGGCCAGGTCTTCCTTCATGGCCTCCAGGTACTGCTCGCTGGACTTGAAGGGCCGGATGCTGCGCACAGGAGGCCCCAGGGTCCCAGGCCTCCTCCTGGATGCCCCAGGCTGGGACATGGCTGGATCCTCAGCAGGGGAAGAGGTGGGCACCTCCTCTCTCCCACTGCTGCCTCTTCACACCTGCCACCTGCAGGGCCTCGGGGTTCTCCCGGATTCAGGAGTTCCCCTTCTACCCTCCAAGACCCCAGGACTTCCGGCTCTGCTACTTGTCGCTGGCATCAGCTGCCAAGCTGGGCCTGGTCCCTGTCCCCCCACATTCCTCAGTCTCTGCCAGAACCTTCCCTGTCTGGTGGCCCTGCAGCGACCTCACTCCACTGCCCAGTCCGTTCAGAGTTCAGCACCTCCCAGGACACTCTTCTCTTCCACCGGGGCTGGACAGGTCAAGCAACCGCCTCCCACCCTCCACCAGCCGCTGCGGGGAGCCTGGCATGGCGTCGGCCTCCCCACTCTGCTTTCCTCTCCTCTCNGTCGGGCGGGGGCAGGGCCAGCTCCTGCCGCAGCTCCTCGTCGATTTCCTCCTCCAGCTGCACCAGGGTGGGCGCTGCAACGCCGAAGCGCCAGGCTCGGCGGCCCAGCTCCAGCAAACACAGCACCACGTTCTTCACGTTCTTGCGCAGCACCAAGTCTTCCGTCTCAAACATCAGCACCTCTGGCGTGGGGGGCGGGGGGAGAGGGGACACAGGCAGCGTCAGCCCCCTGCTGATGGGGGGAAGGGAGGGCAGGTGGGAAAGTCTGGGGACCATCCCGGCTAGGGGGTGGCAGACATGGGGGTGGTTTGGGGGTCTCAGGTTCTTGGGATCAATTCAGCCCCCTAGGAGTGGTGTGGGCAGAACTGCTCAGATGCTGGGTACATACAAGGTGGCCCATCTCACAGGAGAGGCTGAGGGTGGGAAGAGGTGATGCAGCAAAACAAAGGATCCTGGAGTCTGGCTGTAGGCCCTGGTGAGAGAAGGGTTAACTGCACCTCGCCCCTCTCCCTCCTCAGCTAGCCAGGGTGGGGCCAGGAGCAGGAAGCAGCTGCAGGAAGCAGCTGGCCCTAACTTCCCACCCAAGCCTCTCACCTCCAATATCCACCAGGCATCTCAGACTCAACCCCCAGCCCAGCTACAGCCGCTAAGGTTGGAGTCGTTACTCTCCCACCTACCAGCTGGGTAATCTTGGGCTAGTCCCTGAGCCTCAGTTTCCTCTTCTGTAAAATGGGGATGTAGTCTATTTTATGGGGTTGCTGCGAGGATTGCATAAGCTAATAGTCGTTAAGCATTTGCAGACAAAGTCTGGCACATGGTCAGTGCTCCAAGAAACACTAGCTTGTATTCACTCTCCGATCCTGCTCCTCACTGCCTTGTCATCACAGCCCAGGCCTGACCCTTCCCCGATCTCACCCAAACCACCTTTGCCCTGGAAGATGGAGCAACACCCATTCTCATCCCACTTCTGGGTCCAAGGCCAACGAGATGAAGGATCCTGACATGTCACTCCCCTGAGTCCTACAAGCCCCAGCATGACTGGGTTCCTCCCAGGCTCCTCCCCCACACCCGCCCACCATGCCCTTTCCCCCAGCTTTTCCCAGTCATCCAGACATAGCACTTTGCTGTGCCTTTGCCCCTGCCATCCCCCTGCTAAGAATTCCCTTTCCCCCAAATTTCTATTTATTCCTCAAGACTCATCCCGAATCTCTTTTCTGAGCCCCCACTTTTACCTCATCAGGTCACTGTTTCCTCCTTGGCTCCCGGGCACCCATACCTCTACTCTGAGCATTTGTCACCATGGGCTGTAATTTACATATCTGCTCATCATTCTCTCCTGCTAGCCCATAAATTCCTTGGGGACAGGGTCTCATTCCTCTTGGTCCCTGGCACCCAGCATGGTGCTCAACACAGAAGAGGTGTTCGGTATATGTTTGTTGAATGCATTAATGAATTAACACATTTATTTATTGAGGGTTTACTATGGGATGGGGAAACTGAGGCATGAGAAGAGAGCTGACTCAAGGCCAATCTGGAAGGAGGACTCAGGCTCCTGACCCCCAGATCCAGCCTGGACCTCAGATATGAGACAGATACCCCACAAGATAAGGGTCTAGGATGGGGGTGGGGTCCAGGGTGTTTACCTTGGATGCCCATCTCCTTGCGACACCACTGGATGAAGTTGGAGACATTGTCCCTGGCCTGGAAGGTACCTGGCTGGGCGGTCCCATTGCAGGAAACCCCAGCCTGGGGCATGGGAGTCCTTTGGGCTCGGGTAGGCGCCTCAGCCAGAAAGGACAGAGCAGCCTCTGTGATAGAATTGGCATGCTGGCACAGCACCAGGCCTGTCTCCAGCACCTGCAGGAAGTTGGCCGCGTCAATGTCCAGCCCGTAGAGATCCCGAAGCCACTCGGCCAGGTCTTCCTTCATGGCCTCCAGGTACTGCTCGCTGGACTTGAAGGGCCGGATGCTGCGCACAGGAGGCCCCAGGGTCCCAGGCCTCCTCCTGGATGCCCCAGGCTGGGACATGGCTGGATCCTCAGCAGGGGAAGAGGTGGGCACCTCCTCTCTCCCACTGCTGCCTCTTCACACCTGCCACCTGCAGGGCCTCAGGGTTCTCCCGGATTCAGGAGTTCCCCTTCTACCCTCCAAGACCCCAGGACTTCCGGCTCTGCTACTTGTCGCTGGCATCAGCTGCCAAGCTGGGCCTGGTCCCTGCCCCCCCACATTCCTCAGTTTCTGCCAGAACCTTCCCTGTCTGGTGGCCCTGCAGCGACCTCACTCCACGGCCCAGTCCGTTCAGAGTTCAGCACCTCCCAGGACACTCTTCTCTTCCACCGGGCTGGACAGGTCAAACAGCCGCCTCCCACCCTCCACCAGCCGCTGCCGGGAGCCTGGCATGGCGTTGGCCTCCCCACTCTGCTTTTCTCTCCTCTCCTTGGAGACAGCGGCTGCTACAAACACTCCTTGTTAACCCTCCCTGACAGGCAAGGCCTGCCCTGCTGAGCCCGCCCCGGAGCCCGGGCAGCAGAGGGAAGAGGCTGGGGCTGGCTTCTCTCACTGGACTGACCAGGTCGGGGCTTCTGGGGAATGGGGGAAGAAGCAGGGGCAGGGGTGCCATGCTCCTCAGTGTTCAGTGAGCACTGGAGGACGGGGATGAAGGAGACATAGCAGTGGAGGCCACAACATGGGTTCAGCCCTAGATCCCTATGTGACTCTCCTATACTACCCCAGCCTCTCTGTGCCTTAGTTTCTTAACTGTAAAATGGGAATTGTAATGTCTACCTGTCTGGGGTGTTGTGAAGAATAAAGGGATAACATGTGAAAGTAGCAGATCATTAGAACACACACACACACACACACACACACACACACACAGAACTGAGCAGGTCCCAGTTCTCAGTGGCTGTCTCGGGAACCCTGTCTATGTGCCACGATCCCCATTTTCTCTGGAGAACCTGCTCCATCCTTCACTCTAACCATGTGATTCTTCTAAAGCAGGCTGTCGATCAAACGACTTCACCCCCATGGCTACAGAAATTCATTCCACAAACAGTTCTTGAGCACCTACTATGTGTCAGGCACTATCGTAGATCTGAGGATACAGAAATAAACAAAAAACACCAGGTCTCTGACTTCATGGAGGCTACTCACCTGTTACTGGGTGTTGGATGACTGATAATGAATCTAGTAAATCAGATGGTGATAAATTCCATGGAGAAAAATTTAAGAGTAAAGGAGATGAGGGTGCGTGTGTTATTTTACATAAGGTGATCAGGGAAGGCCTCACTGATAAGGTGATACTTGAGTGGAGATGTGAAAGAATTGACGAAGTGAGCCCTGCAGTATCTGGGGGAAGAGTAGAGAGGAAACAGCCCGTGCAAGGAGCATGCTTGGCATAGTCTAAAAATAGCAAAGAGAGGTAGGATAAGAGGCAAAGAAGAAATGGGGTCCCAGATCATGCAGGGCCTGGTAGGTGACGCTAAAGACTTTGGCTTTTTCTCTGAGTGAAATGAAAAATGCACTGGAGTGTTTCAAGCAGAGGAGGGACGTGCTCTAATTCAGGCTGCTGCATAGAGAAAGACTGCAGGGGCAAGGGTGGGATTGGGGAGGGCAGTTAGGCTATTGCAGTCATCCAGGGAACAGCAATGGTGGCTTAGACCAGGTGGCGCTAATGGAGGAGAGACAGTGACCACAGTCCATATAACTCTTAAAGAGTTAATAGGCCCTGAACTGATCAGCAAAAAAAAAAAAGAGTTAATAGAATAGTTCAAAACAGGATTTCTCAGCCTTGGCACTATTATTTTGGGCCAGATAATTCTTTGTTGTGGGGGGCTGTCCTATGCATTGTAGGGTGTTTAACAGCATCCCTGGCCTCTGCTCACCAAATGCCAGTAGCAACCCCCCTCTCCTATTAGGACAACCAAAAATGTCTCCAGGCATTGCCAAATGTCCTCTGGGGGACAAACCTCCCCCACCCGCAAAGACTGAGAGCCACTGATCTAGGAGGTGAGTATGTGACTCAAGCTAGTCCAAACAGAGCCCTTCCCTGGGTTTTCTGAATTGGAGCTATAGGGACAGGTTCTTTCCCCAGATGGTTAGGATTTTAAGAATGTGGATCTGCAGCCACGTTCCCGCCACACAGAGAAAGCCCTTCTGCAACAGGCAAGAAAGAAGCTGGCACACAAAGAGCACAGAGATGGAAGGTGAGAGGCGCCTGAGGATGCTGGGACCCTTGTTTTGCTGTCTTTGGGCCAGCCGTGTGTCTGCCTCTGTTAGTTAGGGCCAGGCTAAGCTGCTGTATATAACAGAGACCTCCTTAAACAGTGGCTCACACAAGAGAAAGGTGTATTTCTCTGTCTCAGAGGTAGACAGATGATCCGAAGTAGGCAGATGGGGTCCTGGGTTCAATCCCTGTACCAACCAGCTGCCAAAAGAAAGTTTTTGGCCCTGCCCATGAGGTTGTCCAGGGACCCAGGTTCTTTCCATCATGTTGCTCCGTAGGCTGTGGTTGTTACCTATGTGGTCTATGCTGGCTTTCTAGACTTTTTCTCTTTTCCCAGATTACAGGAAAGGGTGACAGAGAGAGCAGGATCAACCAGTTTTCTTTTTAAGGATGCAATGTGCAAGTTACATACATTAACTCCGCTCACAGCTGTTTGGCCAGAGTTTAGTCATTTGACCACATCTAGCTTCAGGAGAAGCTGAAACAGGCGGACTTCAGCTGGTGGTCATGCGCCCCGAGACTGCACAGTGATAATTCTTTTACCAAAAGGAAGAAGGGTAGAATGGAGACAGGGGAACAATCAATAGTTCCAACCATACTGCCCTTCTCAGACTTTGCTTTATAGTTTCTGTAAAGAGCCAGATAGTAAATATTTTAGGCTTTTGAGGACCACTTACTGTCTGTGTCACATGTTATTCTTTGTTTTGTTTTCTTTTTTACAATGCTTTTATAATATACGAACCATTCTTAGCCTAAGGGTCATATAAAAACAGGCTGTGTGCAGATTTGGGCTTTTGCCAACCCTTGGATAACATGGATCGAAATTCCTTTTCTATCTTTTTTCAGTTGAGCACATCTTTATTTTTTGACCACTCTGGATAGGAAAAGAATTTAAATATGCATGTTAAATGGAATAGAACTGTGATAGGCATCCAGTTAATTCTGAAGGTGAGTTGGGCGAAGATGCATCCCATTTGGAAGATTTAATGAAATAAATAAGATTTGAGCTGGGATTTAAAAAATGAAATAAAAAAAATTAAAATTAAAAAATGAAAAATTGTGTGTTCACACTTTTACTGGGTCAGAGAACATCTTAATTAATGGAAAGACACAGATGGAGCAGTGACAGAGAAAGGGTCCACCCACCCTTTTATTCTAAAGCTAGTTTGAGTTGGTTTGCTGTCAGTTACAGCCAAAATGAATTTGGAAGAAAAAAATACAGTGAAAAAGGTTCAGTTCTTCTCCCCTCCAGCCTGTACAGGTCCTGCCTGTAACCTATAAAGGACATAGACGTTATGGCATAGATTCTGAGCCCTCATGCTTGTCTGGGGAGTCCCCCACCTGGAAGGAGTCTGGTTCTGCCTTTGGAAGCACAACAAGCCCCATCCCTGTTGTCTAGAACATGGACAGGTGACCTGGGTTCATCCAATGAGGCCCACCCACTTGAGGCCATGACAGGGGGCCAATGGGACCCAGAAGCAGTGAAGAATTCATTCTGGGGGCAGCCAGGGTGACATACACGCCTGGTTTCCAGAACCATGGAACAGGGGACAGGAGTTTAATGTCTAATGTTTAATTCATGCTCTGTGGTAGAATTTCAGCTATGGTGCTGGGTCCCCAGATTACTCTCACCCTGCCTGTTTGGGGAGCCTAGTTCTTTAAACTTCTTGGCAATTCTGTGTGCTATCCAATATCCTTTCCTTTTCTATTCAATATAGTCAGGATTGTTTTCTCTTGCTGACAACTAAAACCTCCACTGACATACACACACATCCTTTAGGGCCCAGGAAACTGAACTTGCTCCTGAGCCCTTTACTGGTCCTCCACCCAGGGTCCACATGAGCCTCTTCCTTTCTTCTCTCCTGCTGTCGAATGTATTAGTCTGTTTCCTGTTGCTTATAACAGAATACCTGAAACTGGGTAATTTATAAAGAAATAGAATTTATTTCTTACAGTCTGGAGGCTGGGAAGTCCAAAGTCCTGGGAACACATCTGGTGGGAGCCTTTTTCTTGATGGTGACTCTACAGCGATACAGAGTGTCACATGGCAAATGGCTGAGCAAGAGTGAGCTAACCTCCTCACTTGCTCTCCTTTTAAAGCCATCACAACCACGCCCATGACCACCCATTAAACCATCAATGGATTAATCCATTCACAAGGATAGAGCCCTCACAATCCAATCACCTCTCAAGGGCTTCACCTTTCAATTACCATAACAGGATTTTCCACCCACTTAACACTATCACAGTGGAGATTAAGTTTCCAATACATGAATTTTGGGGGCCACATTTAGCCCATAGCAGTAACTTTAGTACTGGGGGTTTGGAGCTGGGGTTTGGGGAGGGGAACATAAAGCTGCTTGTTTCTTCTTCCAGCTAGACCAGTTGGGGCACATGAAGTGAGGAACTGAGAATCAGGGTATAGCAAGCAAGATCTTTAACTTTCCCAGCCTCAGTTTTCTTGTGTCCTCATCCATAAAATGGGTACAATAACTGTAGTCTTGATACCTCTAGAAGAAAATAGAAAGAACATAATAAAAAGTGCTTTGCAAATTATAAAAAAAAAAAAGACAGCCAGGTTAATATAGGAGCAACTTAGAACTGACTGTTGCATGCAAATAGTACAGTGGAAAAGAGTGTGCTTTAGAGTCAGACAAGGTAAGACAGACCTGGATTTGAAATGTGACTTTACTCCTTAGAAAGTGAGACTTTGGGTAAGTCACATCTCTTTTCTAAGTTTCAGTTTGCTTCACTGTAAAGTGGGGGTAATCATCCCACAGGGCTGCTACAAGGAATCAGGATAAAATTCATGCTCAGTGCCTTTATACATAGTCAGTGCTGGTATTAGTCTGCTTCTGTTGCTTTTGACAGAATACCTGAAACTGGGTAATTTACAAGAACATGAAATTTATTTCTTACAGTTCAGAGGCTGGGAAGTCCAAAGTCCAGGGAACACATCTGGTGAGGACCTTCCTCTCCACGGCAATGCAAGGAATCACATGGTGAGAATGGGCAAAGCAAGAATGAGGTAACGTTCTCACTCAGTCTTCTTGTAAAACCATCAGAACCACACTCCCGTGACGACCCGTTAAACTATCAATAGATTGATCCATTCATGAAGGTATAGTCCTCACAACCCAGTCACCTTTTAAAGGCCCCACCTTTCAAATACCATAATTGGATTTCTTACCCTCTTAACAGTGTTGCAGTGGGGGTCAAGTTTCTAGATATGAACTTTAGGGGAGACACATTTGACCTATAGAAGTGCTTTTGAAAGATATTGTTGGTCCTATACCTGTATCAGTTATCTATCACTGCATAATAAATTACTCCAAAGCGTAGCAGCTTAAAACAGTAAACAGGTAGTAAATATGTAGTTTTCTCAGTTTCTGTGGGTCAGGAATTCAGCAGCAGTTTAAGTGGGTGGTTCTTGTTTGTAGTCTTCCATGACGGGGCAGTAAAATATCAGCCAGGTCTCCATTCATCTGAAGGCTTCGCTGGGGTTTTCAGGATGGAGCACTCACACGGCTGGCAAGTTGGTCTGTCTGTTAGCAGGAGGCCTCAGTTCCTCACCTCATGGGCTTCTCTGTACAGTCGATTGAATATCCTCATGACATGGCAGCTTTCTCCAGAGTGAGTGATCCAAGAGAGAGCAAAAGACAGAAGCCACAATGTCCTTTATTACTTAGTCTCAAAAGTCACACGCCATCATGTCCACAATATCCTATGTGGATATTGCTATGGTTTGAATGTGTTCCCCCAAATTCACATATTGGAAACTTAATCCCAATGCAATAGTATTGGGAGGTGGGACATAACAAGAGGTGATTGGGTCATGAGGGTAGAGTCTTCGTTAATGGATTAATGTTATTATCGAGGGAGCAGGTTAGTTATCAAGAGAGAGGGTTGTTATAAAGCAAGTCCGGCCCCTGGCGCCTCTGTCTCATGCTAGCTTTCACATTCTGCCATGGCATCACCCTCACCAGGTGCTGGTGCCACGCTCTTGGACTTTCCAGTTTGCAGAACCATGAGCCAAATCAATGTCTATTTTTTATAAATTACCAGTCTGTAGTATTCTGTTATAGCAGCACAAAACAGACTAAGACAGTTACCCAGGCCAACCTTAGTTCAAGTGGTAGGGGACTACACAAGAGCAAGAAAACCAGAAACAAGGATTATTGGGAGACATCTTGAAGGAGGCTGGCTACCCAAATACAGAAGAGCCATTTCTTTTTCTTTCTTGCTAATAGAACCCTATTTGTATTCAGGTGTCAGGTAAAGCTTCCTCAAAATTAGGGGACGTGGGCCCAGCCCCAGAGGGAGAACCATGATAGGTCCAAATCAATCATGGTAAAGTTAAAAATCAAAGTTTTTGCCAATGCTCCAAGATACCATATATGCAGCAAGCCAGAAAAGGAGTAAGACCATATGCAGAATTTATTTAGGAAGTATTCAAAAACAGGTCATTTGACTCTCAGACCTCCCACCTAGAGTATACAAAGAGTTGGGCTGTTGCAGTTGAGGAGAGGACTAGTAAAGAAGATTTATTTAGAGAACATTATAGCTGTGTTATGTGTCTTGTGGTAGGCTGAATCATGGCTTCCAAAGAGAGCCACTTCCTATCCCCAGACCTGTGAATGTTGCCTTATATGGCAAAAGGGATTTTGCGGATGTGATTAGGTTAAGGATCTTGAGGTGGGGAGATTATCTAGATTGTCTGGATGGGCCGTAAATGTAATCACAAGTGTGAGGCAGGGGGAGACTTGACTACAGAAGCAGGAGATGTGGCAACCAAAGCAGAGATTGGAGTGATGGAGCCAGAAGCCAGGAATGCGAAGTCTCTAGAAGTTGGAAGAGCAAGAAATAGATTCTCTTCTGGAGTCTCCAGAAAGAACCAGCCCTGCTAACACCTTGATTTTGGCCCCAAACACTCATTCTGGATTTCGGACCTGCAGAACTGCAAAAGAATCACTTTGTGTTGTTTTAGGCCACTAAGTTTGTGGTAATTTTTTACAGCAGCAATAGAAAATCAAGACATGTCATTTTCTTCCACTCCTAATCTGCACACCCTTCAACAAGGGGTGAAGCAAAAAGACGGACTTCAATGGGACCAACCAAAGAACTTGACACGTATTCCCTGAGATTAGGGGAACTCAATGGACCGAGGTCTGACGTGGAAAATTGGAAATGTGAAATATGCGCTGGTTAGCTGTTCCGTGCCAGGAAAAAAGGAGAATGGGTACACTGAAATCAGCAGGTCCTCCCGTAGTCTGAACAAAGAATTCACGAGTGTTTTCTGTGGGCCACTCGTTAGAGAGAGAATAGAGAGAGGCTGTCTGAGATCTTGTTCAGTGGGCCTCCTGGAAGGTAAACAGGCCTCAGTAGAGAGGAAGTGGGAAGTGGACCATCCGATTCCTAGGGACTGTGGAGGGAACAAGTGATCCCCAGAATTCAGAGTATCCTGGATTCAAGGAACTACCTGGATTGGGACAGGGAAGGACAGAGACCAGTGGTTGGCCAGCTGAGGAGGAAGGAGAGGAAGGGAAAGAGAGAGGAAGGACCACGTCGTCTGCCCCCTCCACATCATCCTATTTGCAGGAGAAGATGTAGCATATTATCAACTTTCAGTGATCACAAGGTTTTCTATTTCCTAAGAGTTATCAGAACAAGTCACTCAAGTGCCTGAGTTGTCCTCCAAAGAAAAGCAAAGAAATGTTCTCTTCCCTCCAGCATGTTTAAAAGGACTGTAGGAGGCAAAAATGAAATTGTTTTATAACTATACTCCGGGAGTCCTATTTGATCAGAGATACCAACTACAACTAGTCTAGGCCAGTCTTGGCAACCCCATTCCTTTTTGCCATGAGTTGGCTTAGAAATGGACTTGTGCCCTAGTTCTGGCCAATACGATTCAAAGGAAAGTCTGCTGGAGAGTTCCTGAGAAGTCTCTGCTGTGTGTCCCTTTTCTTCCTGCTTTGGTCATGGTCACTTGAGGCCATGATGCTTGGAGCTGCAGCCATTTTGCAACCAAGAGGAGACAAGGAAGGCAGAGAGGAAACATGAGAATAGCCAGGGCCCTTCAGAACCTCGTCGAGACACTGAACCAGTCCTGGAGTCCCCGACCTTCAGTCTTATTAAGTGAACTAATACATTTTATAAAGTTTGAGGCATTGTTAGTTGGGCATTCCGATGATGACCAGCCCATCCTAATTGGCATATGCTCAAAGTTTAAAAGGCCCCATTGCCTTTCACTACACAAATGTAAGATGTTGTAACATTCCCAATTGAATGGCATACTACTTTATTGGATAGATTTTTTATCTTTATTGCTTAACTAAAATTAATATTGCATCTCTGTGTTATGCCTCACCATTAGAAGTTAATCAGCTATTTATACTCTTAGTTTAAAAATTAAAAGTTTAGTATTAAAAAATTGTAGCTGTAGTTTTGATAACTGACCTCATCTTGTTCTCTAGGTATGATTTCTATGAATGGCAGAAAATAATTCTTGAGCTTGCCAATAAAATATCGCTAAATCTCTCCTGATTTTAAACAGTCTCTTTTGGGTAGCGATCCAGTCAATTCTGAAGTTGCACTCATTATCAGTGTGGTTTCTGTCAAGGGGTCTCCCAAGGTGATGTCCAAGTGCAGGAGACATGTACAGGTTCCCAGTGCTAGTGGGATTACCTGCTTGCTCTCATGTTTTCACTGAAGACTATATTACTACTCTGTGAGATCAATTTCCAATGTGCTTTTATTTATTTATTTATTTATTATTTATTTATTTATTTATTTTTGTCCTTTTTTGAGACCGGCCGCACCGCGCTCAGCCAGGGAGTGCTGTGAGCGCACCGGCCATCCCTATATAGGATCCGAACCCATGGCGGGAGCACTGCTGCGCTCCCAGTGCCACACTCTCCCGAGTGCGCCATGGGCTCGGCCCCCAATGTGCTTTTATGCTGATGTTTTCTGTTATGACAACCCAACTTTTTATGAAGGTCTCATAAAACCCAAAATAGCCCTGAGAAGAGGAAATGCCTGCCTTAAGGATGGCAAAGGGCTGCTGGAGTTGGGGAGGCAGGACAAGATGAATGACTGGGCCAAGGGGGCATCCCGTTTTGGTGTCTCAGTGGCATGCTTCCTAAAAGCCACAGCACAGCCTCATCAGTTTGGATGTGCCTGCCAGGGGTATTAAATCTTAGGGAGTAACTCAAGGAGATTGTTCATGGTGCCAGTGTTCGAGGTAGCCCCCAAAAGTGGCCTCCTGAATTGTTCCTGCTATGTGATTTTGGCTGTGTTCACAGTCAACAGCCTTTCTTGGTTCTTGTTCAATTCTTAAGCCTTCTGGCCATTATGTGAGCTCTCATTATGCTTTCTCTTTAAATTAGCAGGAGTGAGCTTTTGAATTTTGCAAACAAGAGCCATGATGGCTATAAGCTCTTTCAGTAAATTTATTGAGAGACAATTTCCATGGGTCTTTTGTGTTTCTGCATGTATTGCTAGCAGAGGCACTGACTTTTCAAGAATGTTTACATAGCAAATAACCTTGGAACATAGAGATCATGTCCCCTTCTGGAGCAAAGAGCAGGTTTGCTTACTGCCTGTTAGAAAAGATTTGGATTCCCTAAGCTCAGCGTTCCTCTTGTAATGCAGTTCACTGCATATACAAGTAGCCATCTGTGTCACTCATGGGACACTGAAGCAAGGGGAGCTGACACAAATATGCTGGTGCTGCTGAGTAATAAAGTCCTTTGTCTCTGACTCAGGAGTCTCATGTTTTCTGGCATCACCCATGAAACTACAGCATGCTAACTTGGCAGCTTGCAAGTAGGGAAAAATTTCAGATCCTTCACAGTTCTTGACAGGGTTGTTCCCATGTGACTAGAAGATTCCTGGGGGCTGGTTCTGCTCTTTTTCTTCTCCATCCCACCAAACTTCCTCCACCAAACTGGAATATGTCCTCCACCTTCAGACTTGGATAGGAGACCCTATCATTTTTCCCTATCAGCCTGGGATCTCTTTGAGGTCAGCAACCGCATCCCATCAGACTGAGGGCTTCCCAGAGCCTGTGTTCACTGCCCACCTGCACACTCCTGTCTGCCAACATGGCTCACTGTAAGGCCCAGGAAAGGAAGAAATTTTCCTGAAGCTCCATGATTTTATTCCCTCTCCCACCCCCCATTCACATGCACAGACACAATAAATACAATATCCAGGAGCCACACTTGCTTCTTCCCCAAGCCCTGCTTCCTGCTGAACTTGGCACTATTTCCTTCTGCTCCTTGGAGCTAGAGAAATAGGAGGAGTGGGGAAGTAGGAGGAATGAAGAGCCTGCGGTGAGGAAGGACAGGGATAGGACAGAAAGGGGAGGAAAGAATATGATGACACAAATAAACACAATGCTTTGAGTGCTTTCTGTGGGCCAGGTAAAGTCTGGTACCGTACTTCTATCTCTGACTTACAGATGAAGAGACCGAGGGTCAGGGAGATAACATGTTAAGAATAAGATAGCTTTTATATTTATGTAGTAGAGCTGGGACTTGAACCCAGTCTATTGAGGGCCAAAACCACCCAATACTCCCCTTTAATGCCTTCCCACGGTGGAAGGTAGGGGACACCTGGGTTTTGAGTGCTATTACTGATTGAATTGTGTCCTCCCAAAGTTTGATGTGTTGGAGGCTTGGTCCCTACTGTGGCAGTGTTACGACAGTGGGAAATCCTATTGTGCTATTTGAAAGGTGGGGCCTTGGAGAGGTTATTGGATTGTAAGGACTGTACCCTTATGAATGGATTGATCCATTCTTGGAGTAATGGGAGTGGTTCTGGCGACTTTAAGAAGAGAGTGAATGAGGAGGTTAGTGTCTCTCTGTTCCACCATTCTGCCATGAGATACCCCTGTGTCACTGTTGCCACCAACAAGGCCTTCACCAGATATGTTCCCTGGACTTTGGACTTCCCAGCCTCTGAAACTGTAAGCAATAAATTTTTTTCTTACAAATTACCCAGTTCCAGATATTTTGTTATAAGCAGCAGAAATGGACTAATAGAAATGCTTCTGGACACTCTGGGAAAGGCAGTTATTCCTGGGTGGAACCCTATGGGCAGGTGACATTCTAGCCCCACCGCTTGTGATCCAATAGAGGCTCTAGAGACCAGACCAAGTTCTATGGATCCTGGGGGCCCCTTCACATCCTAGTCCCTGATCAGGGGAAGTGAGCAGCACAGTCTTGGGAAGAATGGATAAGTACGGTGAGTGGGGTTGAAGGCAGGGTGGGGCTGGAGGACAGAGCCTCTTGACTCTAGCTTGGATTAACTGACCCATTACTACGGCATCCCCAGAGTACAAGTGCAGCCTTTTCTCAATTGCCAATCCATGTAGCTACAAGCCCTCTCCTTTCTCCTTTCTGAATATTCTTGACATTTGCTCCCTCATCTCACCTGCTCCTGTTCAGACCTTTATCTTCTCTGGCCTGGATCACTGTAGTGACTCCTAAGTGGGTCTCCCTCTGTACTGTCAGAGGGAACATTTAAAACACAGCTCTGAGCAGATCCCTCTAAACACTCAGTGGCTCCCACTGCTGAGGGACTAAGTCCAAACTCCATAGCCCAACACTCAAAGTCCCAGCCTTCCTTTTCAACCCCATTTCCCTTCTCCTGAAATGTCCCCAGCACCCCTTTCTGGCTGGGTACTAGGCCTGGCCGTTCACCACCTGAAGGCTCCTTAGTGTGTTTTCCTAAGTAAAATTGCGATGGACCCTGGTTCTCCACTTACCAAGAACTGGCAGAATCTTTGAAACAATTTATTTTTAGAGGTTTTTAAAGTTCTGGATCAAATTCAGAGGCCCCTCCCTCTAATATCCAAGAAGGTTGTGAAGATTGAGGTGCATGATGAGCCAAGCGAGTTTAGCACGGAGATTACATGCAGTTGGTGCTCGATACTCATGGACAAGAATACAAATTATTATCATTACCCTTTGCACCCAACCTCTTTAAACAGGATGGACGGGGATCCATAGAAAGCTTTCTTAACCTTTCCAGAGCAGACCCCTCCTCCCCCTTCTTTTTACCAGTCTAGCCATCCAGGTGCTGCAGACAGCAGGTCCCACGGTGCTGGTTGCATGTTTGCTGAAGGGGTGGTGGACGGCTCCTGCAGGAACCTAGCTTAGTTTCCCTGTCAGCCCAGGAACTTCCTGCCCGGCGAGGCTACTGCTTGGAGTTGTGGAGTCTGTGTCCTGAACAAAGACACCAGCAAGGGAGGACAGTGGTGGCTGAAGTCCACTGGCAATTGGGGTCAAGCCTGGATGAAGAAGAGGCACCTTTTCCTCAGTGGTTCACCCCAAGGACATAAGAGGCACCCTTTCTAATCATACAGAGCCGCTGTACGCCCACCTGCGGCCCACCCTGCCACTGGTGATGCTGAGGGAGAAAATCCCATTCAAAAAAACAAACTATAAACAACCACCTATTAAAATGACAATCGGTGCAATTAATGTTTATTGACAGGCTAAGGAGAGATAAGGTACCCCCCCACAAGGTGGTGAGGACCCATCATCGTGTCCTCCCGGTTGGCAGTCCTCGTTGCTAGCGTCCGTAGATCGCAGCCTCACAGCAACCCTTGAGATGCGCACTCTTTTTTCCCATTTTACAGCTGAGGAAACGGAGCTAGACAAGAGCGAGGTGACTTGCCCCAATCCTCAGCTAGGAAGTGCGGGCGCCTCCCCGGACATCCTGCACTCTCTGTAACCCCCTCAGGGAGGTCTGCTGGCCCGGCGCATCTCGCGCACACGGCCAGGGTACCCGAGCCCTTCACCGGGGCCAGCGGGACTGCACTGACCTCCTCCCCGCCCGCAGGCGTGAAGACCCCCTTGTGGAAGAAGGAACTAGAGGAGCCCCGGGCCAGGGAGGCGGGGCAGGAGGAAGCAGAGGACGGGTCGGAGGACGAGGAGGAGGAGAGGCCATTGGAGGAGAGCGCGGCCGAGGGCGAGGAGGAGCCCCGGGCGACGGCCGAGGGCGAGGGCCGCGAGCGTCGCTCGGTGTCCTACTGCCCGCTGCGCCAGGAGTGCAGCAGCCAGCAGGTGGCGCTGCTGCGGATCGCCGACGGCGGCTTCTGGAGCTGGCTCAGCCCCTTCGCGCTGCTCGGCGGCCTGGCGGCTCCCGCCGACAGGTGAGCGCGCGCCCCTCGGCGGGGTCCCCAGGGCGGAGGGACGGCGGCGGGCACTGAGCGCTCGGGTCCCCGCCCGCAGGAAGCGGGGTCTCCGGGAGGAGCCGTGCGTGCTGGAGACGCGGCGGAGGCCGCCGCGCCGCGGGGTCTGTGCGCGCTGTGAGATCCTTTTCTGCAAGAAGTGCAGGAGTCTGCACAGCCACCCGGCCTACGTGGCGCACTGCGTTCTGGATCACCCGGATCTGGGTAAGGCGGGGGCCGCCGAAGGCTCCTGAACGCCACACTCCCGCCCCCCGCCAGCCTTTGTGCCCCCCATCCTCGCCTGACCTGAAACTGCCCGCAACCTTCTCCTCTCCCCTGTGCGGAGCCGACTCCAGCACGTGCCACACGGCCGTCATCCGGGGCGCCCCCCTCGGGCGAGAAGGCCCACTGCTAATGCGGGGTGCCCACCTGTCATCGAGCGCTCCCAACCCAGAGCCCAGCAACACCCGGAGCCCCGCTACTTGCGACTCCTCGCCCGCGGCAGCACCCAGTGCCTCCTGCGCACCTGACTCGCGTCCCCTGACAGACACATTCATCTCTTGGGTATTTCAGATCCTCTGGCCAGGTGGGCAGAGGCATCGCCTAGAGAAAATCATCTCCGAGTTCCCTCATCTCTCTGAGAAACCTGCCCCTTTCCTTCCAATCATTCAATAAAGCCTCTAATCAAAGTGTCAGTGTCTCGAGATGGGGGTGAGATGAGGTGGCTCGGGGGGGTGGGGGGGGGTGAAGATGGGCCCTTCCTCCCCTCTCCTGGGGTTCAAGCCAGAGGGAAGAGTGTGGGCAAAGAGGCTTCTTCCTCGCGCCTCCCCAGGACAGGGCGGTACAAGGCACTTGCATCCAAGGGCAGTCAAAGGCCATCCTCCCCACTGCGCAAAGAAGAAAATGAAGGCGTAGGGCCAGGAATGCCCGTGGGGAGCTGAGGGCTGAGCCCTTGCCAGACCATTCTCTCCTCCCCTGGAAGCCCCGGCTTGCTGAGGTCGGTGTGTGTGCAAGATGAGGCACTGGCAGGTGTGGAGGGGCGGGGACGGACTAGAGAACCAGATGCTAAAATAAATGCTGAGACTGGCTGAGGCAGAAGACAGGGAGGCTGGGGAGCTGGTTTTCTCCAGGAATCCCAGCTATTCTTGGCCAGACAGCAGGAGCTTTGGGAATGCTGCGTGTGTGGCCTGGAGAATGGAGCCATTGTGAGCACAAGGCCTCCCCCAACCATCCCCAGTGCCTGCAGCAATGCTGACCCCAGGGAGGCTCCTGACCTCTCTGCTGCATGTCCTCCATCTGGCCTGGGGGGCAGGAGGGGATGCAAGGACATTTTGCTTTTTGAGGAGAGGCAGGCCCCTTTCCCCCATCATGACTATGCACACGCAGCTGGCTGGCCCTGGTTTGGATAGAAGAGCACGGTCCTGGCCCCCCAATATCAGTGCCCACCTGTTCTGCTGGAAGAGATGGAAGAACTGTCACAAGGAAGGCTGTGTCCCACCTCTAGGCCCACTAGGTGGAGGCATCTCTTTATTCCAGCCCCAGACAATAAGCCAGGACCCAGCAGGCCTGCACAGTGTCCCTCCTGCTATGTCCTGTCCCCCCAAAGGGGCTCTGAGGTTGGAGACCCCTGTGCCTTCACCCTTATCCAAGCATCCTGGGGGTGAAGCGTCCTGGGAGTGAGGCCTCTGATTAAATAAGACATAATTTTCCAAGAACTGAGCCAGGGGAAGGGACAGTCTTACAAAATAGTCTCCAACCTCTCCGTTGAGTATTGTATCCTCCCTGGTGGATCGCAGGGCTGTGGCCTTATGGATGAAAGTGCACCGTCAGAAAAAACAAAATCCCCAAGGCTTGGGGAGGAAAGAGGTCCTTGGGGGAAAGGGTCGTGGAATCTGGGATCCTTTCGTGCTTCTCCTTGGATTGATCCCATCCCTACCTCCATGTGGTAGGGACAACACAAAGACAGTGCCACCTTCTTCAGGGAGCAAATTCAGGCAAACTTCCTGGTGGGGGCGCTGCTGCCTGCTCTTCTGCAGGGAGGCTCAGAGGCTTCCAAGACAGGTCCTGCCCCAGGGCAGGGAAAACTGAGGGCACCAACATTTCATTAGGCGGTGAGGTGGTTAGGTGCCTTCAGAACAGGGCGCCCCCTGAATTGGCATGCCAGCAGCCCATCCAGGGCAGCTCAGTGGCCCACTGGCCCGAGGAAGTCACCTGCAGTTTGGCCTGGTCGAGGTGCCAGTAGCGGTCATCTCTGAAGAAGATGATGGAGCCGTCAGGCCTTGGCAGGGCACCGCTGACCTCCTCAGGGACACCACCCCAGTCCTGCAGGCCACGGGGATAGTAGGGTTCTACCTGTAGTCCCCCTTGGGCCAGCATGTAGTAGCGGGCTCCCTTGAAGAGGACGAGGCGGCGTAGAGGAGGGAAGAAAAGGGCCGCATCGGGATGGCGGGGCAGGCCCCCTGCCCGGCACAACTGTGGGGAACCCCACACTGGCTTGGGGCCCTGGAACCTCCAGCATCGACTCCCTAGGAGGCATTGGGAGAGCCAGGGTGAGCTAGATGATCTCACCCACTGGCCCCCCACCCCACCTCTGTCCCCTACACCCCCTACTTCCCCTCAAGTTGAAGCTCACAGTTGTTAGTATTTGTGACAGTCCAAATGAATTAACTACTAGTTATAGTAACTTAAAACGGTCGGGGAGGTAGTAAGAGAGGGACTATTATGGTCTAGACTTCCACCAGGTGTCAGCAGAGAGCAGACAGCACTGAATGAACCTATCATCTATTGGGGAGGGGGCAGGGCCCCTCCCTGGGTGAGGAAAGTAAAACCAGGTAGGCCTACAAGCTTTCTTCACTATCTTTAGTACTAATAATTTTATGAGGGCAGAGATCTTTGTTTTGTTCTGTTCTGTATCCCCAACACCTCCAACTGTGTCTCATGCACAGAAAGCACTCGGTATTTGTTGAATGAATGAATGAATGAATACAATTTACTGAAGCATTACATGTATCTAGTTATATACTGCACACTCTTTGGTCATTTTTCTCTTTTCATCCTCCTTCCCCAGCAAACCTGTTATTATTTCCCCCATTCAAGAAATACAAGCTCCAAAGATTAAGTGACATGCCCAACCTCACCCAGCCAGGATTTCAAGGAAGATCCGACTTTTTCCGTTGTATTACAGGGCTCAAGAGCAGTTCTTGGCTTCCCTCTAGACTCTTCTCTGAAACTCTCCCTGGGACAACCTTGACACCTCCTGCTCCCCACTCCATCACTGAAAAAAATCTCCTGGTAGAGTCTTCCCTGGGGCCACAGGTTCCAGCTAGAATAGAGACTCCACCATGGACTTGCTGAACTAGACACCTCCTCTCTTTTGTCCTCTTTTGACTTTGGGCAGGACACCTCCCCTCTCTAGACCTTAATTTTCCCAGCTGCTCTAGGGCTGGTACCTTTGAAGAAGTAGAAGTCTCCATCCTCCAGTGACACTGCGGCGGCCTCAATGTTGGGGGGCAGCCCGGCCCACCTTTCCTGTAGTGGGTGTGGCTCTGAGACATTGCCATCAGCTGCCACCTCCCAGAAGTGGCTCCCTTTAAAAATGTACAGTCGCTGTTGCCCATCTGCCCAGAGACAAGAGAGAATTGAGGAATGACCATCAGCCTTCTGTTGCTTTCCAGGGAATGTGCTATCCTAGAAAGCAGTGCTGGGGCCCAGAAAGTGACATCCCAAAGTGAAGGCCTCAGAGCACAGCAGCCTCAAAAATAAAGTTGTCCTCTGACTTTCTCCTGCCCTCCTGTCTCTCAGCCTCATTCTCTCGCGAGGCAAGCCATAGAGACCAGAATCCCTCCTCCCCAAGGCGGGCCACAGATATACTCTAATCCTCCTCCCCACCCCCAACCCCAGCCTCTCTGTCTTGGAGCTAACCACAAAGAAATTCTCTGATCTACCTTGTCTGACTGTAGGTCATAAGACCCCCATTCCAGAAAGGGTCCTGCCCCATACCCTGGAGAACTGAATGCTACACAGAGAGGGCAAGAAGCATCTGAACAGACAGGCCTTGCCGACTTTCCCCACTCAGTCTGTTAGCATCAGAGCACACTTTTCTTGTCCAATCATCACATTTCTACACAGCTGTGCCTGCTTCATAGCCCCTAAGCATAAAGAATATGGACAATTTTCCCTCTATCTTTGGGTCTTTATTCTGCAGGCTCGCATGTCATGTATAACTACGATATAATAAAATTTGTTATGCCTTTTCTTCATATTAATCTATGTTTATCAGGTGATTTTTCAAAGAACCTTCAGGGGATTGAAGGGGATGTCTTCTACACCAGCTTCCCAAACTGACAAGCAGAGAATGTGGCATGCAAAGGTGGGCGGGAGGGAGCAGTGTTTTGCTTGGGTGTGGGCTGAATCCTGCAGAATGTATGTGGCTTGGAATTTCTAGATTTTATACTCACCCCTCCCGCCTTGTACTCCCAGCTCTGGAGACCCCAGGAGATGTGGGGGAGGAAGGAAGAAGGAAGCAAGGCATGGGTGGGACCATCTTACCTACAGTGATGGCATCGAAGGAAGAGTGGCAGTATTTGGAACCTCGGGTTTCAGGGCGCCTGCCCTGGGGACTTTGGGGGTCCCAGGCCTCAAAGTCAGTGAACAGCTTTCCTGGGAGCTGGATGGCCATTGAGCCCCCTAGGGGCTTCCCTTTATGGGAAGGAGAGAAGAGGAGAATACACATGGGTTGGGGTATGTTGTGTGCTCACGACCTCCCCTTTGGTTCCTTTCATAATTATATAATATGAGGAGCAGGGAAGCAGAGTGACAGTGGAAGTTAAGAATTGTCCCTGGTTGTTGGTGGTAACCATAATTGCACTAAACCCATGAATTTTCTCTCTTACCCGACAGCCTGGGAAAGAGGGACCTACTGAGACAAAATTGGAGTGGGGGACCAAGCAAGGGTTTGGAAGGAAAAAGGGCAGAGGGTCCTCTTCCCTGAGTCCTGGGCAACACAGGTGGCATGAGGACAGAGTTCAGGGACACAAGGTGTGATAACTACAGCAATTATATATATGTATAAAACATATATAAACAAAAAACCCCAAAGTAGCCATAAAGTTGAAAGATAGTTTAAAAAAAAAACCCCAAACCGGAAGTAGCAATTATAATAATTACATCAATCTCCTTCACTTATGAGAGGAATGAAGCAGAGTCCATCTGCTACTTCCTGTGTGACCTTGGGCAAGTTACCTAACCTCTCTGAGCCCCATTCTCCTGAACAAAAAGATACTTACCTCGTGGGTGTATTGTATGTGAAGTGCCTGTCTATGGTAGACACTCATGAGATAGCAGTGGTTACTATTACACTGTGGAGGTTTTTCAGGCTACAAAGCATGTTTGTCCCCACTAGCACAACAGCCCTGTGAGATTAGCAGGGCCTTAATCATCCCTTTTCACAGAAGGTAAAACGGAGGGGTCTCAGAGGGGACAAGCTTTGCACAAGAGCACCTGCTAATCAGGGATGAACTTGAACTCAGGCCTCCTGGCTCGGCACCACACACCGCTTTAGGACAGGAATCCTGTTTGAGGAGCCGGCGTCCAAGGGCTGGAGACCTGGGGACAGGGGTGGCGCCAGGAGCGGGGCATGGCTGGGGGGCTCACCATACAGGCTCTGCACGGCCAGCACGTCGTCCCAGCTGAGTAGCGCGTCGCGGCCCAGCTTTTTGTAGTAGGGCGCCATGAGCGCGCGCGGCGCCGGCGAGTGGGTGAGGCCGAGCGTGTGGCCGATCTCGTGCGCCAGCACCACGAACAGGTTGCGCCCGCGGCGGCCGCTCAGGGACCAGCGCTCGTCTTGGTCGAAGTGCGCTTCGCCGCGACGGGGCAGGAAGGCGTGCGCCAGGGCGCCCCCTGCAGGCGGCGCAGAGGGTCAGGGGGAGCCGCGGCCCGCGGCGTCCCCACGTCCCCACGTCCCGGCTCAAATGCCACTGGAATAGGTGTGGCTGTTTTCTACTGCATAATTTCCCTCCTAGTTAAGTCTGGCAGAAGCTGAACTGTGGAGAGGCGTGCAGATGACCAGGCCATGAGGCGTGGATACCTAATAGGCAGTGTGGTACAGATAGAGCACGGGGGGAAACTGCCTGGGTTCTAATCCTAGCTTTACCATTTACTAGCTGTGTGACCTTGAACAGGTAGCCTAACCCCTCCGTGTCTTAGCTTCCAGATCAGAAAATGGGAATGATTATAATAAGCTTTTTTTTCCCCAGGGTTGTTTTGAGGAATAAATATGTTTGTGTGTGTACATGTATGTTACGTATGGTATTTAGAACAGTGCCTAGCACATAAGTGCTGCATAAGGATTATTTTCAAAAAGATCTAGGAGTAGGTATAGTGGTTATCCCTAGAGGGGGATATGATGAGACCTTCTGTTCTATTTTTTGAGCTTGGTGCTGGGTGTGTTTGGTGTGTGAAACTTCACCAAACTGCAAACATATGATATGGTGCACATTAATGTGTCTATATATTTTACTTAATAAATACACACATATATGTATATATGCTTGTGTTCTTGCCCTCTCTGTGCCAGGGCACCTCTGTGGGCCTCTATTTCCCTGCTTGTAACAGTAGTGAGCAGAGGGAGTTGGCCTGGATCAGTGATCCCCAAACTTTTAGTATGACAAAGACGGATCTTATCAGACCTGCAGATTCCAGGGCCCCACCCCTCACAATTCACTTTCTGCAGGGGCAGGTGACCCTGACACAGGAGTGAGCAAACTGCTGTGATAATGTGGGCCTAGAAGCTTGTTGAGGATCCTTCCAGCTTTGCCTTCTCAGAGCCCAGGCCAACAGGGACTGACAAAGGTCAGGAGGCTGACATTAAAGGGAGAGCCTCCTGGGGCATGGAGAGTCGGCCATGTGAAGGAATACATGCCTCGTATTCTGAACATACCTCCAGCTGTTTCAAGCACTGTTTGCACTGTTTAGCTCTCACAGGGAGACAGATGGGCAGGTTTCAGAGGGGAGCAGATCAAAACTTAAAAGACAAAGCATCTGTCCCAAATCAGAGAGGTGCTTGGGGAGCACAAGGTCCTGACTCCTAGTACGGTGCTGTCTTAGCTAGCAAACGCTGTCTGGGTATGCATGTAGGTATCATGGGTGAAGTGAGTTACATGCAAGCATGTGTGTGTGCTACATGTTGATTCTTGCAAGGCCTAGATTTCTCCCAGTCCTAACCCGGGTCCCAGCAGCAGAGCCTGGAAATGGACCTTGCCATAGGTGGGCTTGATGGAAAATAGGGTAGTGCAAGGAAGATGGGGGCCCAAGTTCCCAGGCCACACAAGGGCTTAAATCACCACCCTGAAGGGGTCCCATCAGGTTTCCTTTCCCCATTGGGAGAGAGGAAATATGGGCAAATAGCCCATATGTAGGTTCTGAAGGCCAGTGTTGGGCAGAATGGGAGGGGAGCAGTTTAAATGACATCTAGAAGCCTTCAGGTTGGGGACAAATATAACTACCTGTGGCTGTGGGTGTGTAAAGCACTTCCATAGCTGTCAGGGGGTAGAATGCCTCTTGCCCTGTGGTATTTGGGTGGGGGGTATTTGATGGAGAGGGGAAGCAGTGGTGGGGCAGTGGATGTTTTTTAAGGCTCTGGTCTGGAGAACATCCGCTCCTGGAGAACAAGAGAAGTACGGGCCTGTCTAGAGGCAGGAGATGGATGATGGGACCTTAGAAGATGCTCCCAGAATAAATAATATCTTTAGAGTTCATAAAATATGTCCCATACAGAACATTATCTGACCGTCCCTTCAGATGTGGTACATAATAGGGCAGGGACCACTGTTCCCATTTCACAGAGGAGGAGACTGGGGGTCCATTGGAGGGGGATGTGGCTTGGCCATGGCCACAGGGAGAGTGAATGCTCCATTGCCACCCCCAGCCTGCCTGTCCTAGTTGGATTCCCCTCCTGCTATGTGGAAAGAGGCTTTGCATCATCAGCACCTGGGCCATCGAAGGCGTTGCCCAGCCCGTCGTTGTGGTCCCCCTGGAAGAAGGTGAGTCGGATGTCAGCGGGGCCCGTGGCCGGGGCCTCCCAGAACTCCAGTGCCGAGACGTTGCTCCACAACTGGAAGGCGGCACGCACGGCTCCCCGAACTGCAGGCTCGGGCAGGTGCTCAGGCCAGTTCACCAGGCGGTAGGAGAGGTGTTGCTTGTACCATTTGTTGCCTGCCACCCAGAAAGGCATGTCATTCCTGCTGCAGAGCCTGAGTCTGGTCCCCACAGACCCAGAATGATGGGGAGGTAGGCCCTTCCCCAGGGAGCCCAGGAACTGATGGGGAAGACACAGCCCTTGCCCTGGGCAGCCCCCATTTGGCTGGGGAGATACTGCCTCTGCTGAGGGGAGCCCTCAGACTAAGAGGACTGCCCCTGCCATGGACAGTCCCCAGGCTGGGGGCTTAGCCTGGGGAGGTCCCAGTCTGAGGCAGGGGATGCAGCTTCTGCCCAGAAAAAGTCTCAGCCTGAAGGAGTCTGTCTGCACCCCCCAGTCTGGGGTCTTATTCTTCCCCACTGCCTGGGCTGAGGCTGAAAACAGTTCTGTGCCTCTTGCTGCCAGCATATCCCTGCCCCTGCCTGCAGTGTCAGGTGGAGGAGAGGTGGGGCTGTGGAGGCCACAGCTGTGACTGCCCCCGCCACACCGTCCTGCCATCTCCTGGAGGCTTCACCCTGCCCTTTCCAGTGCCTCAGGCCTGTGCTGGCCAGCAATCACAGGAGCCATTTATATGAGGTCCTTTCCTGCCCCTTGCTCTCCTCCTCCCTTCCTCAGGGACTCCAGAGAGCTCTGAGGTGAAAACAAGTAAGAACTAAGGGTGCGTTTTGTCACTGACTGAGAGAACATTTTCCATCTCAGCTTTGCTAAGAGTTTCTCTCCTTTTGCCCCAAACTGCAATTCCTCCCTGAGGGCCAAGACTCTGGCCTCTTGCCCCAGCCCCAGGCCAGCTGAATCTGGGTCCATCTGCAGTTCAGTATGCACCCAGGAACAGGGTGGCTAGAAGGTCCGGATCCCCAGTTTCTTATGGGCTACTTTTGAGGCCTGCAAACTCAAGGGCTGAGACTGTGAGCTCAAGTGGAAGACTTGCAGCTTGGACTCCTGGGCCCAGGGTGGGGGAACTGAAATCCAGGGGAAGGGTCCCACCCAGGGTCACAGAATGAGCAGCTGAGCTAGGCCCTGACCCCTAATCCAGAGCTCTTTCCATTATACCACATAGACAAGCAGACATATTTGCTGAGACTCCAGGCTTCTAACTCTGTCTAAACATCACTATTCTGGGGCAAAGCAGAGCTAAATTCTACAGATGGATAGGAAGGTCTCAGAGCAGAGGGGCTGGACTCCCTTCCCCTCCCTACCCCTGGAAGTGGGGGAGGGGTATGTCCCTTCTCCCGCCCCTGAGCCAAGCTCCATTCAAGGCAATGCTGCCTCCCTGGGCCTGTTTGGCCTGGCAGCCACCCAACCTCTGCCTCCCAGCCAGTGACCAACCCTCTGAGAGGGAAGAAGGAATGATTTTAAAGAAGGGAGGGAGATAAAGAAGGTGGGGGAAGGCCTGGGGTCCAGAGGCGCTGGCTGAGAGTTCATTACGCACCAATAGCACTTCTGCTAGTCACGCTGTAAGTCTTCACTGGGCACCAGACCAGCTGGCGCTGGGCTCTTTCACACCCTGCTGTGGGTGACTGATGCCCCTGACAAACCTTTAATCCTCTAGCAAAGTGTGAGGGAGCTCCTTCTGCCTCTTTGCAGCTGGGGGATGCCCCTCACTCCACAGGCAGGGAAGGTGGGAGGGTGGGCAATTCTCTCATTCCAAGTAGCTTATGAAGGTGTCAGGCGTGACAGGTCTCAGGAGAAAAATCCTCTGCAAAACTTGTGTGTGTGGGTGTGGGTGTGTGTGTATGCGTGCGTGTGTGTTTGAGGAAAGGACAGAGAGGATGAATGAATAGGAACAGGATTTGAGAGAAAATAACTGTTTCCCTTGGGAGGGAGCAGGGTGGGGGGTTGCTGGTGTGCCTGCTCGGAAGGAAGGGGCCAGCAGCCTGAGTCCTGTCCCCGTCTGCCTCCAGATTTGCTCCCTTGAGGAAGGCCAACTGTTTCAGGCCCCATCCCAGATTCCTGGCTGAGCAGGGCTGGTTTTCATGGCAACCCCCGGGCCCCAGTAGCACCCGGCACTGCACCTCTCACACCCTTGCTCCAAAGTCCAAAAAGGAAGAGGGAAGGAAAAGGAGCTGGGGAGGGGGAGGAGAGCTAGCTTTGCCTGGGAAGGACCTTGGAGTCCTGACTCCTAGCAGGCAACTGATACTGTGGAAAGAATGTGGGCTGGAATCCCAGTACTTCCATTTGCAAACTTACATAACAAATTATGGAATCTCTCCAAGCCTCAGTTTCCTTACTTGCAAAGTGGGGTTATAAGACTTCCCTCATGGTAGGATGTGAGGCTGAAATAGACTGCAACTCAAAGCTGCCTGGCAGGCTGCAGGTGCTCAGTAACTACCCACTCCTTTCTGCTGCCTTTTCCACCCCAGGGACACCCCCATGCCCTCCACTTGCACCAGCTCTGTGACGGAAGAGGAAGGATTAAAAATCAGACCTGCAGGTGTAGAAAGGAGCAGATTCCTGGAACAAGGTTGCCAGATTTAGCAAATAATACAGGATGCCCAGTTAAATCTGAATTTCAGATGAACAACAAGTAATTTTAAAAAATAAAAATAAAACAATTATTTGTTGTTCATCTGAGACTCAGATTTAACTCTGCATCCTGTATTTTATCTGGCAACTAAGTGCCGCTATCTTCTATCCAAAAGGGATGCCCCAAATTGCAGAGTGAAAAACGGACTCCATTAGACCTTCCTTAGGGCATGAGAAGTGAGATACAAGCAGAAGGAAGCATCTCTAGAGCTCAGGTTCCAAGTGAACTGCTGAGATTGTTTCTGGTGCTGCCCCACTTTCCACTGTATTCTCACAAGCTCCTGCCACGTGGTAATCAGGGACCATCTCTCCTGAGGGAACAGAGTCTCAGTGAGCAAGGTGACATGGACTGGGTCACAGAGCTGAGACTTGCACCCAGGACCTCTGGGTCCAGGGATGCAGCTCTCTCTGTTCCACCAGCACCTCCTGAGCTCCTGTCTCTCCTTTCTTCTACTTCACTTTTCCCCTCTGCTGCCTAGAAACACAGTGGAATGCAGAACATGTTGACACCAGGGACATCTTGAGCCCAAAGCCTGGCCCCCATCGCCGATTCCTTGCTTTACCAGCTCGGTCAGTCAGTACTGGAGATGCAGAGTGGCTAGATGTGTAGACGCAGCAGAATTAGATTGGCAAACACCTCGAAGCAGCACCTTCAAACAATGGAAGGGACATGCCCACAATTTCCTTACAGATTAGTTAAATGAAAACGAACCGTGGGCCTTCTGTCTTGCTCATAATGACTATTACTGGTAAAAGTAGTTAACACAAATGAAAACTGCAATGGCCCAAAATGCTCACAGTAAAATTAATTATTGACGAAAATCTGACCGAAAAACTCCATCGTATTAGAAATCTCGAAAAATGCAAAAATTGATCAGAGAAAACTAGACTTAGTAAAAGCAATCAAGATGCTAAAATTAGACCTAATAAAACTTGTTTGTGAAAAATTGACAGAAGAATCAAATCTTCATAAATCTTAGATCTGTACCATTTGACCCTGGAATATTGAATTCAGCAAAGAAAAAAAAAAGAGGTAAAGAAACAAAATAAAGCTATAAAAGGAACATCACAAGAGCAGAAAATGTAATGTGTAAAATGTACCATGATAAAATGTTCAGAATAGGCAAATTCATAAAGACAAAAAGTAAATGAGTGGTTGCCAGAGGCTTGGGGGAGGGAGAACAAGGATAACTGCTAATAGGCATGGAATTTGTTTTTGGGGTGATAAAAATGTTCTGGAATTAGATTGTGGTAATAGTTGCACAATTCTGCAAAAACAGTAAAAACCACTGAATTGTACACTTTAAATGGATAAATTATATAGTATATGAATTGTATCTCAGTAAAGCTATTAAAAATGTGCTATGCACAAAATAAAACTGATAGATGGATCACATCTTTGTTGATAATTGTAACAAAGAAGAATTGACTCTGATGACAATAACTTCAGTAAAATGTACATTAAAATGTTGGAAACAATTTAACTGCCCTGTGTAGAAAATTGATCAAGGAATTAAGTGGGCTTGATGGGGTTTGATCTGGAAAATACTCATATGATGACAATTCATCAATTTAGGAATAATTCTGATTTAAATGTCTGTATTCACAATCATGGTCCTCAAGTCAAGAGGTCCTATTTGCCCACCCCTCCTGCCCTAAGGAAGAGAGGTTACTGACAAAGCCCAGTCCCAGGCTGAGCCCTTTTTCTCCAGGGGCTTCAGGATGTTGGGGAATCCTAGCCTAGCTGGATTTTAACAGTGCTCACCTTGCTTTGCGAAGCGTTTTTTCCGCCTCATTTTAGTCCTGCGTCCAGCAAACAGGGCACCGATTCTCTCGGTCCAAGCTGCATGACTGTCAGTATCTGCAACCCCGCAGCGGGGTCGAGTCATCTGGCGCAGGGTGGCACGGTCCAGCAGGCCACTGACGGGCAGCTGGGACACCCACTGGAACTCTCTGTCAGGAGGAATTGAGATACAGGACCGCAAAGGGAGGTAGGTGGTAGGGGTGAGGGCAGGGAGGCCTGCCTTCTTGGGGCTTGGCCAGCCAGCCTTCCAGAAGGAGGAGGGAGACAACTGGAACTTTGCACCCTAACACTCCCAGTCCCCCACATCCCTGCATCCTACCTGATGGCATTGCTGAATTGAGTGGAGGTGGGAGCTTTGGGGACCTGTTCATTGAGGTATCCATACTTCTCCAGGAATGCCTAGGGAAAGAGGAACATCAGATTCTCCTACCACGCAGCATCCTCTCCCCTTCCTTGGTCTCCAAGGGTCCACAGCACACACTTCCTGCCCAATTTCACCTCTTGTTCCAAGAAGGTCTGTAAACCATAGCAGAAGTGTCCTGGGATTAAAGTCAAAAGGACCGGGATTCAATTCCAGGCCACCACTGACTAGGTGGATGATCTCAGGCAAGTCGCTCAATGTCTCTCAACCTTAGCTTCCTTACCTCTAAAACTGGGCTAGCAATACCTGCCCTGCATATCTCCTGGCATTGTTAGAAATGTAGCAGGACATGCTGGATAATACAGTTACCGGCTCTGGAGTTGGGCTGGCCTGGGTTGAATACCAGCTAGCAAGGTACTTCTCTAAACCACAAGTTTCTCAACTGTGAAATGGGCTTAGTAATAGTACTTTCCTACAGTTGTTTTCTTTTTTGTGTGTGATGAGGATTAATCCTCATAGTGTTTCTAAAGCACTTAACACAGCACCTGTTATATAGGAGGGACTCCATACAGAGTAGCTATTATAATATGTGTCATATAGATATACACTATTCATGTGCATCAGATTTGCTCCTGAAACATCTAACCTCTCTAGAAAAATCTTCCCATATCAGGAGATGATCAAGTGCTGTCTCTTCCATGCCTGGATTGGGAATTATCTCTCTAACTCTGGCTTCTTCCTAAACAACTCTCCTCCCCCCAAATTTAGATATATTTAAGGCTCTATGAAAAACATATGTACTTACCCTCAACTTTATAATTGATATAAAAACTTGACACTTTAGGGATGTATTTTTTTTTTCCTTTTTGTCTTTTTTACTGACCGCTAACGGGATCGCAACCCTCGGTGTCGCGCCCGTACCGGGGACCGGCAACGGGATCGCAACCCTCGGTGTTGCGCCCACACCGCGCTCAGCCAGTGAGCGGGAACCGGTCTCCACATGGGATCCGAACCCTCGGCGGGAGCGCCACCACGCTCCCACGCGGCGCACTCTCCAGTGCGCCACCGGACCGGCCCAGGGATGTATTTTTTGAATTAGAAAACTGCACCTTCCTTCTTTCATTCATTCATTTGTTATCATGCACCTGCTAGGTGCAATGGTAAATAAGATATTCTTAAGGAGCTTATCCATGAGTGGATAGAGACAGACAATAAAAACAGAGGTAACATGTAAATAAAGGAGATAAATTGGTGCTATGAAGAAAAGAAACCAAGTGATGTGATCGAGAATAATTTAGATAAACTTTACACCAGTAGGTCAGGGAAAGACTCTCTAAGGAGCTGATATTTGATCCAAGTCCTAAAGAATGAGAAGTAGCCAGCCATGCAACGAGGTAGGAAAGGTTGTTCCAGGGAGAGGGAACAGCAAATGCAAAAGCCCTGAGCTAGGAATGACATTGACATGTTTGAGGGACAGAGGAAGGCTGAGCACCGTGAATGTGAAGAAGCCGGGGTGGGATGAAGTCAGAGAGGCAGGGCTGTCAGCCGCAGTAAGAAGCGCAGGTTTGTTTTTAGTCTTGCCAATGGACTCACTGTGGGAAATGAAAGAAAGACAGGAGTGCAGGATGGCTCCAAAGTTTTTGGCTTGGAAGGTGGTACCATTTACTACATGAGGAAGCCTGAGGGAGGAATGGACGGGGGGCGGGTGGAATAAGATTAATGTGATGATGTAAAAGTGGCACTGGCTGTGTGATCCCAGAGCTCAGAGAAGCAGCCAGAATCTTTCAGCATGTAGACGATGTAAAGCCGTGGCCCTGGATGACGTCTTCTGGGGAAATCAGTACAATTAGAGAACATCTCACGCTCCAGATGCCTTTTACTCCCTGCTTGCCCTCACATGCGTGAAAGCTGCTCTCCCAGTGACCAAGTTCTTTAAGGCCAGTCGACAGCTGTGTGTGACTCATTCTCACCTATCACCAGTCCTACCTTTGGAGGGATGATGCACATAGGTCCCTGCTTGCCCTTCTCACTGATAAAGTCCCATAAATGTCACCTAGTATTAAAAAAGTCACCTCAGCTGCTTAATTCTTACACAGACACAGTCTCTTAATTTTTACCCCTCCTTGTTGCGTTACCTATATAGAAATCATTTTCTGTCTTCCTTGTTCTTACACTCACTTTTCTTTGCTGGTTTTTTTTTTTTTTTTTAATTTTTTTGGCAGCTGGCTGGTATAGGGATCAAACCCTGGACCTTGGTGTTATCAGCACCACACTCTAAGCAACTTCGCTAACCAGCCAGCCCCTTTGCTGTGTTTCTTAACTCAAAATAATTCCAACCATAGCTGCTGCCTCAAGGAAAAGGCACAAGTTGGGAATGAAACTAGACAATAAGAGCCAAGATCAGCATGTCCCTGAGTCTTTGCAAGTATCCAGCCTCCTCTTTGTGGATTTCATTTACATTCTTCTTCGGTGACCTCCACATCCTCTTAAGAAAGCCACTTTCCATAAGGAACCCTCATTCTAGACAACAGAACACCCTCCAAGTCTGTTTTATTGTTTTTCTGCATTAATTTATTAGTATTTTGGCACTATTGTTTTCTTTTTTCTCTTTACAAATGTAAACTAGTTTTGGATGCATAATGGATTAAAGGGGTTCTAGTGACTTAATCTGGAAAACTATTTACTGCTCAACATAATGTGGTGTCATGGAATAGCCACCAGGTTTGGGATTGAGAATCTGTTCCCAACCCTGACTCTGCTGAGTGGCCAGGGACAAATTACTTAACCTCTCTGAGCCTCTGTTTCTTTACTCACAGTGTGAGAATAAGATTCACCTCACAGTTTCCCAGAAGGATTAAAATAAAGCAATGTACATCTAGCATAGTGCCTGATACATAGTAAATGCTCAACGAACAGTTCATCTGGTTGATTTCCCTTAGAGGGAATTAACAACAGACTTTTGGAATGCGCCCAATGGCTGTAGTTACACCTCTGTTTTCAATTCAGGTGCTTCTACGTCAGACTGCCTCACCTCACCCAGGTGTCTGGTTCTCTTCCTTGCCTCCTCCCTTTCCCCTGGTGAGGATGGACAGAGGGCTAAACGAAGCCAGGGAGGTAATGTCTCCTTAGGAGCAGTTTTGCTAGGCAAGTGACTTGGGAGAGACTGGGTCACAGGTCAATGTGGCTGGCACTTCCTTATGCCTCTCTGCACGAACCCGCCCAGACCTTATCAGGGAGTTGGCTCCAGTTCTGGAACTATGAAGCCTTGGACAGAGGGGATGGAGGGAGGGAAAATTGACTGGCGGCGTCTCCTGTTTCCTGGCTGGGCTGCCGTGCCTGGTACTCTGGCAGGCAAGGTGGAGTGGAGGGCAGGATGGGGTGGAGGCCTTTCTCAGGGGTCCATCAGAGGGGAAGTCCTGGGCCTTTCTTCCTGCCTGTCCCTGGGACCCTGTAGGTTGCAATGCAGAGTTGAATTTCCAGTAAGTAGAATAAGCACGTGCCCAGGACACCAGCCAAGTAGAGGCACCAAAAGAACAAGAAATTTTAAGAATTTGACATTTTATATTTCCATAAAAGCATTGATGTATTATAATGGAGATTATGAGGGTTTATGGACTCTCTTATACTGATTTTATGCTTAATAGGCATATACTTAAACATTTTAAAGTTACATATGGGAAGGGGCCCCTTAATACTGTCAGTGCCGAGTGCTCTAAAGCGCTGTTGAGTGGAAGCAGATACACATCCTTGTGTGAGAAGGTGGCAGAGTCGAGACTCCCTCTGCTCCTGGAGCTGTCCGGAGAAAGAGCTGGGGTATGGGGTCGGGAAGGAGGGGTGGTAGCATGGCAAAGTAACCTCAGGAGAAGATGCAGGACTGGGAGGTATAGCTCCAGTTTTTATCCCAGCTCTACCACTGACCCCCTTGGGGGATTCATTTCCCTTCTAGACTTCCATCTTCCTGCAGGCTTCTCCTGTGTTGTCTTAGGGATTCTCTGAGCTCTACCTGGGGGCATCCCTGCCCCACTTCATAAAGGCAGTGTCCAGGCCCCTCTTCCCTGCCTTGAAGTTCAAGCTCCAGGTTTTTCTTTTTTCCCTGTTCTCCACCCATCCTCCCTCCTGGGGAGCCCAAGGCTTGAGCTGAATGGAGAGGAAGTTGGAGGGCTGTGCCCCTTTAGGTGACTCACCCTGCACTGGCCTAAAAGCTTGTGCCAACATGCCTCACTCACTTGGTTAGGGCTGGGGCCACCTTCCTGGAGAGTGGCTGTGGTGTCTGGGTAAAGTGAGAATGGTTCTCCCAGGACCCAGCCAGCTGGGTGGGATCACAACTCTGGGGGTTCTAGTGCTGCCTCTGTCCTGACTTGTTGTGGGAGGGTGTGTAGAGCCCAGCCCACTTAGTGCCTCAGGGAAGGGGACATTCTGGTCATTTCTGAGCAGGGCAAGACTAGCAATGAGGTGCAGCAAAATGAATCCTAGCCCTGAGTCAAGAATCTGAGTCATTGGACTGGCAGGGCAAGAGCATTGGACTAAGAGTCTTCAGTTTTATTTCTGGTACTAGTGCTGTGTGTTCTTAGGCAAATGCTGTACCTCTCTGGGCCTCAGGGTCCTCTTCTATAAAATGAGGGGGTTGGATTGGGGCTCTAAGACATATACCAGTTCTGTTAGTGCAGGCTTGCTTCTGCAACTGACTAGCTGTGTGAACTATAACAAAGTTACTTAACCTTTCCATGCCCCAAAATATAAAATGGGGGAAAGAATACTGCTTTATCTTTCTCACAGGAGTGTTGTGAGAAGCCAATAAGAAGATGCTTTGGGAAAAGTTTATGACAGTTGTCCTGTCAAAAATGTTATTTCTACCTCTATAGTCACAGAGCTTTATTGCTGGAAGGGACCTTTGGTAAATGAGTCTAGGACTCAGCTTCCTAGACATCCTCCACATCAAAGAATTTCAGCAGCAGATATGAAACCAAGAATTTAAAAATTGCAAAATGGCAAACTCATTCAGAAACCATATTGCTTTACCTATGATATAGTACATCTCATATTGGGTTTCATTATGATGTTGGTTTTTCCATAGTGACTCCGTGAGATCATGCTTATCATTCAAGTACATCTTTATCATTATTAGCAAAGGTAAGAGGCAAGGGATGATAGTTGGCATTCTGCCCTGACATGTTCTATAAATAAAAATGTTTTCTAGTAATCAGGAGCACAGTAAGCCCTTGACAACTGTAAAGCTTTTAAAGGTGTTGCACCTTCTTTGAACCTCACAGTCACCTTGCAAGAACATAGACAGGACAGGTATTGCTATTCCCATTTTTAAAGATGAGGCAATTAAGTCACAGGGGAGTGCAGTGTCTTGCTAAAGTGTCCTAGTGAGTGACAGAACCAATACTTGAACCCCAATCCTCTGACATCTATCCTAGGATGTTTTATCTCACATTTAAACAGGTGACTCAGAGGCTTTAAAACTGAAGGAGCAGGAGCCAAGCTGCTCTCTCCACTGGGGAGCTGACCCTCAACTAGGAAAAAGGTAAAACTGGGGTGTTTCTAGCTGGATTTCTCCTGTGTTCTCTGCAAAGAGGCCCAAGGACAGAGCTAGGGAAGAAGTTGCTCAGGCCGTGAACTCCAGCTTTCAAATACAGGCTGGGATCACAACTCTTCCCATCACACCCTAAACAGGTCGTCTGACAAGCCACAGATGTTCAACAGAACTGAATCATGTTCCTTCAAAAAGACAAACATCTGCTTCCAGGATGCTTTGCTTTCACCCTCTGGCTCCTGTGGGCTAGGAAAGGCCTCAGGACAGTGGGATCAGCTCAACTCCTTTCCTTTATGTTGGGCAAAGGCTTTTCCCTCCCTTCTGAGTCCCTTTCTCTTCTCCTTCTTTCCCTTGTCCCTCGTCTCATATTCATAAAGCTCTATGTGGGTATAACCTAGATGCTCTTTGCTGTAATCCGTGCTTTCTTTCATTTTCTGTCCTTAAGGAAGATGGAAAACATTAGCTGGCCAGTCTCCACTGAGACCCATCTAGTACTTTTTCTAATGCCAAATAACCACACTGCATGGACTCACTGTCCTCACTAGGCTTGTGGGGCTAAGTGTAGGGAACAAAATAATGCCCTCACCAGGGCTGAGTTTAGGGAGAAGTTGTCTAACTGTCTCTCTCTGCTGTGTTCCTGCTTCTATTACGCAGCTCTTGCTAGATTCCTTCATTTTCAGACTGGCTTAACAAATGCTTTTCTACCAACTTGTGATCCTCTGGGACCCTTCAGAGCCTCTTCAGCACTTCTATTCACCCTGTACCCATGAGTCACTGAGCTAAGCTCCTGGGAACGGCTTCCATGCCTGGGCTTCTGGGTTTCTGACTCACAAAAAGTCAAATGAATGGCTCTGGGGTATGAGAAACAGACACTGCATCTGGGGTGGATACTCCACAGAAGCTCCAATGTCTGTCTGGGGAAGCAAACTATCCAGCTCCTTGTACTGGCACACTAGGAGTAGCCGCACACATATGGACAGACCACCGATTGGAAGACAGGTCCGGGAACTGCTGCCCGATTGTTCTAGAGAAGATCCAAGCAAAGAAAATGTCAGATAGATCCCTTGGGACAGTCTCTGTCACCCAAGCACAGGACAGGGCCTGGCTGGGAATGGGAGGGGGGCCAGGGCAATGATGTAATTCATTAACTCTCAATCTTGCAACTCAGCAGTGGAGGCTCTTCCTACATACTAGTGTTGTGAGCAGCTCTAATTTTCCTAAGTGGGCAACAATGAACTTGTTCATAACACAGCTTTGTAAGCAGTAAGTCTCCTCCGTGGCAAGCCCACTCCGGAAAGGCTTCAACTTAATTACTTTGTGTGCACACAGGGGACACATAGAGCCATGCACACAGGGGTATAGGGATACACACACATACTTGGAAACACAGACACTTCCAGACAAATATGAACACACAAGTTGGTGATATGTATAGATATATATATGCACACACACACAGACACACAAACACACCAAAGCCAAACAATGTTAGAGCTAGAGAGAATCTTAGAAGTCATCTAAGAAAGTTAGCCCCTTTATTTTACAGAGGAGGAAACTGCAGCTCAGAGAAGTAAAGGGACTAGTCTATGATCACACGGCTTGTTTTTATTATTTCTTTCCTTCTATGCCCTTTGGGTCTAATTAGTTCTTTTTCTAGCTTCTTAAAGTAGATCATTGATCTAAAACCTTTCTTCTTTTCTACTATAGGCATTTAAAGCTGTAAATTTCATCCCAAGCACTGCTTTAGCTGCATTCCACAAACGCTGATACTAAATGCACTTTCATTATTATTCAGTTATAAATATTTTCTAACTTCCCTATGATTTCTTCATTGACTTGTCAGTAATTTAAAATTGTATTGTTTAGTTTCCAAATATTTGGGGCTTTGCTGGATATCTTATTGTCACTGATTTTTTATTTAGTTCCATTTTGGTAAGAGAACATAATCTGCAAGATTTCAGTTTTTGAAATATTTTGAGACTTATTTTACGGCCCAGCTTATGGTCTATCTTGGTAAATGAGTCCCATGTACTTAAAAAGAATGTATTTTCTGGAGTTCTTGGTGTAGTTTTCTATTAATATAAATTAGGTCAAGATCGTTGATGGGGTTGTTCATGTCTTCTATATTCTTACTGATTTTTTTTTTTTTTTGGTCTACTTGTTCTATTCATTACTGGGAGTAGGGTATTAAAATCTCCAACTATCCGGTCACGAAAGACCACATATTATATGATTCTATTTATATGGAATGTCCAGGATATACAAATATAGAGAGATAGAAATTAGTCTGCAGATCTCATCAAGGCTTGGTTTTAAGTTTGGTGTGTGTGTGTGTGTGTGTGTGTGTGTGTGTGTGTGTGTGTGTGTGTGTGAGACTTCCTTTCTCTAAGTGCATCTTAATCTGGTTTAGTCCACTTTGAGTGAATATTGTACCGATACCATAACACTTTACACTTCCCACTTGACACATCCCATTTCCTACTTCACACCTGACACTTCCAACTCACAAATGTATTATTCTTACAACAGTAGAATTCCATTCACCTACCCCCATCCCTTAGGCTATTGTCATAACTTTTACTTTTTAATGTGTTATCAAGTCCAACTTATAATGTTATTTTGCTTTAAGCAGTCAGTTATTTTTTAAGGAAATTATGAAAAGGGAAAAATGTATTTTATGTTTACCCACTTTTAAGCTTTGTTAGAGTAGCTTTTACTCTAGGTCATGGTCCTTACTCCTAAAGCCCAGCATCACTGCTGTTTCAGATGGATGCCCAGGGCGTTTAAGAGTATTTTCCCATTTCAGCTTGGCCAGACCTCCATCTTCCAGAACTGCTCAACTTCTAGACTCTTTTTTCTGTTCTCAAACACGAAGAGCTATTCTCTGGTGAGGCTTGCATACTCTCAACCTACACAAGCCAGCACAGCTTTCAGGCAAGGATTTCCAGCAAACCTCTGTACAGACTTATGGGAACCCCTTTCAGTGTAGCTCCCTCCTCTGTAATGCACTGCTCCATGGATTCCAGCTGTTTCAGAGGCCCTGAACTCTGACCTTTGCCACCTCAGCTCAGCAGGACTGCTATGCTCTGCTTAGGGTCTAGCTCCTGGCACCGCAATCAGGGAACTATCCCCAAGCCAAGAGCTGGGGTGACTGTGGGGCTCACTCTATAAGTTTCCCTTCTGTGGATGATTGTATTTTCCTAAATGACCACAACAATATCTCCCATTCCCACACTCTTGTTACAATGTGACTTCAACACTCCTCCCACCAATTGCGGGGTCTATGTTCCCTCCCCTTGAACCTGGGTGGGGGCTTGTGACTACTCTAGCCAATGAAGTACAGCAGAAGTGATGCTGCGCAACTTCTGATTCTGGGTTATAAAAAGGACACACTCCACCACCACCCATCCTTCTCTCTCATTCTCTCAGAAGATTCATCCTCGGGATCTAACTGCCATGTTGTGAGGAAGTTCAAACTAGCCAACACAGAGAGATCATATGGATAGGCCTATGTGGAGAGGATATGAGGCCCCCAGCTGACAGCCAGCATCGACCACCACATATGTGAGTGAGCAGCCTTCAGATGATTCCAGCCCCAGACACTGCACATTGGAGGCAAGCTGCCCTGATGTGAGACAGGCTACCCTGATGTGCCCTATTTGAAATTCTGACCCACAGTATCTGTGAACTTAATACATGGTTGTTTTACTTCACTAAGTTGTGGGGTAACTTGTAACGCAGCCGTAGTAACTACAACGCTGTCTCTTAGGAATTGCAGCCCTGTGCTGCCTATTATAAATGCTGAAAATAGTTGCCTAACATTTTTTGTCTGTGTAATTGTTGTGGGAGAGCTAGTTTCCAAGCCAGGACTTTAGTCTGAAGTTCTGTTCTCTAAAATAATCATAAAGATGATAACTTCAACGACAGCATTGAGAGCAACTTCCTTTTCTAGATTGCTTTGTGTGTACTAGGTACTACGCTGAGCATTTTACATACATTATCTCAATGAAACTACACACAACTGTACAAAGAAGAAAACTGAGGTTCATAGAGGTTAAATGATTTACCCACGGTTGGCATATGGTCCTGTCTGGCACCGAAGCCCATGCAATTAGCCACATACAGAAACACGTATAGGTGCACAGACACAAGAACACACCCAACTGAATACACACACACACACATATACACACACACACACGTATGTACATGCATAGGCATAGAGACTCATACAAATCCATTATACATTTCTAGAGTTTTTATGCTTTTAAAACATTTCTTTTTTTTTTTTTTTTTTTTTTCCCTTTTTGTTTTTTTTTCGGTTGGCATATGGTCCTGTCTGGCACCGAAGCCCATGCAATTAGCCACATACAGAAACACGTATAGGTGCACAGACACAAGAACACACCCAACTGCATACACACACACACACACACATATACACACACACACACGTATGTACATGCATAGGCATAGAGACTCATACACATCCATTATACATTTCTAGAGTTTTTATGCTTTTAAAACATTTCTTTTTTTTTTTTTTTTCCCTTTTTGTCTTTTTTTCGTGACCGGCAACGGATCGCAAACCTCAGTGTCGCGCCCGTACCGGACCGGGACCGGCCACGGGATCGCAACCCTCGGTGTTGCTCCCGCCCCTCGCTCAGCCAGTGAGCGGCTGGTCTGTATGTGGGATCCGAACCCTCGGCGGGAGCGCCACCGCGCTTCCCAAGCGGCGCGCTATAGCAGTGCGCCACCGGGCCGGCCCTTTTAAAACATTTCTTGTTCTCAGCGTTAAAAAATCCCTTCCCCTACTTTATGTTAAATAGACTGAAAGAGAGCCAATCTGCTACATATTGTTTCCCAAGCACAACCCAAAGTGAAATTCACTCCATCTGGGGCCACCACAGGCATGGGCAGCAGAGATATTGTCTCTGTTCCCTTGCCAAGGATTGCCTGGGACCTGAACTTGGTGGGGTGGGGTGGAATGGGACTATTACTAAGACTTGACTTCACAGACAGAAGCTTTCTCCTTGGGCCAGAGGACTCTGCACTTGATGTTGTAAGAGTCTAAATTCAGAGAAATAAAGTGATTCTCTGAATCCTTGAATGTGCAAAAAAAAAAAAAAAAAAAAAAAAAAAAAAAAAAAAAAAAAACCAGGCCCGCGGGGATGCGCCAGCTCTCGGAAGGTCCCGGGGCCTCGCCAGTGCGCCCCGCTCCGCTTTCTGGGCCGCTCCTCCCTGGCGCTTCGCTGGGAGCCGGCCCGAGGTCGTCCAGCCCGGGCAGTGCCTGCCCACGGGTCCACCAGCCCGGCACCGAGGGAGGGAGGAAGCAAGGGAGGAAGGAGGGTCCGGAGCCCGGCACTCCCGCCCCACCCACTCCGCTCCGCCGCCGGAACGCGCCGCGGACCTGGAGCCTCTTCCGCCGGCTGTAGAGTGGCTCCGTGCCGAACTGGAGTAAGGGGTTCCCTCTCAGCTCTTGCCCGTCTATCGGCTCTTGTCGCTGTCCCCACCCCCTCCCCAGTCCCGGACAATCAATGCGGATCCGCGTGCCCGTGTGGTCTCAGCCCTGGCACGGGCGAGAATGCTACCCCGGCTGTTTGTGTGCAGGTGTGAAGGGGAGGAGGGCAGGGGGAGGGTAGTGCAGATTGCCCGCTTAGGGGGGACGGCCAGGTGGCCCGACTGTAAGGTTCTGGCGGGTCTCAAGCACGCGGACCTCTCTCGGCCGGGCACACACACCGTACCTCCACCTCCTTGCGCAGCTCCTGGCCTGTGCGCTCCGCGGGCTCGGCGTGCAGGCCGCCCCACAGCAGCAGCGGCAGCGCGCGTAGCAGGACGCCGGCTCGCGCCACCATCTCGCCACCGCGCCTGCCGCGGGGCGCCTGGCACCCCACTGCGTTCAGCCGTAACCAGGCCCGCGGGGATGCGCCAGCTCTCGGAAGGTCCCGGGGCCTCGCCAGTGCGCCCCGCTCCGCTTTCTGGGCCGCTCCTCCCTGGCGCTTCGCTGGGAGCCGGCCCGAGGTCGTCCAGCCCGGGCAGTGCCTGCCCACGGGTCCACCAGCCCGGCACCGAGGGAGGGAGGAAGCAAGGGAGGAAGGAGGGTCCGGAGCCCGGCACTCCCGCCCCACCCACTCCGCTCCGCCGCCGGAACGCGCCGCGGACCTGGAGCCTCTTCCGCCGGCTGTACTGCCTGCCATGCGCCCGCCGCCGCCCTGCGGACCCTTTCCCTCGCCCGCCACCTCCAGTTGATCCGGATCTCTCCAGGGAAGGCCGGGGAAGAAACGTCTTCTCCCAGCAGCTGTGGCTACCTAGGACTTCTATGAAGAGCGGTCCCAGCCTACCTGAGGGTCGTTGATTGTTTCAGTCAAGGGGGCAGTGAGGCACTGGGTTGTAAGAGAAGGACCCTTGGTCTGGCGTCAGTTACAGACCTGCTTCTGTTGCAGTGACCGATTTGCCTTTTGGAACCTGTCTCAGTCACCTGCTGGCTGTGTGGTCTTGGACCAGTCACTCGCCTTCTCCGAACTCACTTTTCTCATTGGTAAATGGGGTTAATAAGAATACCGATATCATGTGATTGTTGGGAGAATTTAATGAGACAATAATACTTGTAAATAACAGCACGGTGCCCGGCATCATGCAGTACACACTTAATAAATGGTAGGCTGCAGCTGTGTGACCTTTGGCAAAGGATTTAACTGCTTCGACCGTCAGTTTCCTCATCAGTAAAATGAGAGCATATGGTATTTAGTTCCCAGAGCTGCATGAAAATGAAAAGAGAACATGAATGTGAAGTGTCTGGCTTTGTATATACCATACAGTCTTTATAAGGATATAGTGCGACGAGTTACGTGAAAGCCTTTGCTAAACTCGTTCTGAGCGAAGGTAAACTGTTTTCATTATCTGCCTTCGTAACTGAGAGCAGGTTGTTGTCTCTCTTATAGCCTCAATTCACTGATCTGTAAAGTGCAAGTGGAATAATGATACCGACCTCTGGGGGTCGTTGAGGGGTTAGATGAGTTAAAGTGTGTAGAAATACCAATTTGAAATCTATAAAATACTAAACAAGCAATGCAGTGTTCTAATCCTCAGGCTTAGGGCGTCAGTAGCATACAGTGTTTTTGTGCTATTTAGAAAAAGACGCCACTTGAGTGGAGGAATGGAAAAAAGTTCTTTGAATACGTATCTTAGAAACAGGCATTCCTGTGGGGGTGACAAATTGGAAACAGGCCACGCCCTCCTTCCAACCAACCAATGAAAAGGGGACATCCTTCCTGGAAGTACCAATTAGAAACAGACGCTCCTCTGGGCAAACCAAAGAGAAAAAGGCGTGTGTGTGTGCAGGGCAAGGGCAGAGAGGTCTGAGAAGCATCAGTTGGTAAGGACGTCGTGGGGTAAGCTGGAGTCAGACCCAGATTTGCCAATTCTTTCTCCAGGCAGAATCTCTCCATTCCTTCTTCTAACACATCCCACGGGTTCTCCATTTCAGTTATACCAGGAAGCAAGAGGAAGAGGGGAAGCTGTGGTTCTCTGGAGGGCTGAGTGTCTGGAAGGAGACAGGCCTGGACACTCAGAAAGCTGATCCTGCCTTTCTCTGCATCCCAGGTTCCCCTGATCCCTGGACTCCAAAAAGTGAAGCATCAGTTGGTAAGGACGTCGTGGGGTAAGCTGGAGTCAGACCCAGATTTGCCGATTCTTTCTCCAGGCAGAATCTCTCCATTCCTTCTTCTAACACATCCCACGGGTTCTCCATTTCAGTTATACCAGGAAGCAAGAGGAAGAGGGGAAGCTGTGGTTCTCTGGAGGGCTGAGTGTCTGGAAGGAGACAGGCCTGGACACTCAGAAAGCTGATCCTGCCTTTCTCTGCATCCCAGGTTCCCCTGATCCCTGGACTCCAAAAATTAGCACCACTGCTGAATTTGAAAGTTGACTTTCCCTGTTTTCCTTTTGTGTCCTAGGTTGGGACCCTGGAGGCCTTTTGTGTTGTTTCAAATTATTTTGGAGAAGCAGTGGAGACTGACAGTTGGGGGTGGAGGGAATATCTTCCAGATGCTGGAAAAGCTGTATATTCACACAGCAGGAAATTTTTTATCCCATTCTCACCTCTCCACACTCCACCTCTGCTTGTGGTTACCTTGAGGTGCCATCCAGACTTAGAAACGCCTGCAACAATTAATGCAGAACAGAGCTTCCTCCACCCACACACTCATCCTGGGCTTCAACTATGCCTTTGCATTGGATGTCTCTGTTTCCCAGGAAGACAGCATGTTTCCATGGTTAGAAACCGGTAGCAGGAGGCTTTGCTTCTCTTCCAACGCTGAAGATTAGTCATAAAACTCAGAGTACTAAATTCTGTGATCTTCAAGAATGCAGGGGTCTATGAAGCTCCACAACTGACTTGCTGTATGTTTTCACTTTCTAGGACACATCCTGAGCTGAATCAATTTGGATGGGGTGGGGGGAAAAGGCAGCTTGCTGTGTGCCCACTGGGGAGATGGGAGGAGTATCCAAGGAAAGGAAGATGAGAAATGCAGAGTAGATTTTTGGAAACAGCCTCGGTCCATAGAGAGGGTATCTGGAGAGTAAATAGAGAATGGCTTTGGAGCAGGGATTCCCAAAACATGTTCCAAAGATTACCCACATCCAAAACAATACTGTGGTGACAAGTCCTATGTTAATACAATACCATTATTTCTTCCTCTTGTGGGAGTGGGTAGGGGAAATGAGGAGTTGGAACAAATAATAATGATTAATACTTGTTGGGAAACTAATATACACCATGTATGTGCTATATGATTAATCAGATCACTGAGTCTTTGCAACTTCTTTTAGAGAAAGCTGCTATTATAAGCATCCTTATTTTAAAGATGAGGAAACTGAGGCAGAGAGATTACATCACTTGTCCAAGGTCACAAATCTAATAACGGAGCCAGTAATTCCAACCTAGATGACATAACTCCAGATTTTAGGCTCGTAAACACTGCACCATCTTGCCTCGTCAAATTTATACAATGTGATTCTTGGGTCATCTGCATTGAATCACCTGGAGGTGCTTGTTGAAAATTCATATTGCTGAGCCCTACTCCAGACTTTCTGAGTCGCTAAATACTAAATACCAATGTCCAAAGAAGAAGATAGGTCTAGGTTTTCCAAGGCTGGTTCTTTCTCCTTCTCTCCCTTCCCATCTTGGCTGAGTAGATTCCTGACCCAGCTTGGCTGGCAGTCCTCTCCACCCTTCCTCTTTAAAGAGAGCTGCTTCTCCTCCCTCCCTCTCTCTGCACTGGGGCTTGGCTCAGATCCACAGTGCCTTCCAGCCCTCCCGGAGTGGACAGTACTCTGTGGAACTCATGCCAGGGCCTGGGCACATTGCCCGCCCATGGGAATATCTGGCAGCTGCCACTCTCAGGCCATTCCTCCTGCAACAGGAGCAGGACTCCTTGAATCAGGCAGATGTGTGAACCTGGACAATGCTCCTCTGGGCCTCAGTTTCTCTCTTCACAATATGAGGAACAATCAGATTTGTCTCTGTCCCTTCCTCCTCCACAGGAAGTAGGCAGAACACAAGATTTTATCAGAAAGAATTCTGGGCTCCAGAGAAAGGTGCTCATGGGATGACCAACCTCAAAAATAAACAAACAAAAAACCCCACAATAATAGCAATAGTAAGATGAATAATGAGGACACGAGATCAGTTTGAGAGGTGAAGAGGGACTTTCCTCAGAGTTGTGAGGACTTTAGCTGTGATAATTCGGATTCATTATTGACAAGAGTCTCTGCATTTTTAGCTGTGATTCAATTCCAGAAGCCCTGACTTTCTAGCAACTGTCTCTGCCTCTGGAAGAGAAATTTCCTCTCTGTAGCACACAAGGATGTGGTCTCAGCAAGTCTGGGTCACATTCACAAGTTTATCTACCTATCTACCTCCCTGTACATACACACACATGCACATGCTCACACAGAGCTGGAAAAAGCAAGAAATTTGGAACAAGACAGATCTGGGTTTGAATCTTGACTTTCTCACACTCTGTGTGACCTTTGCAAGTCAACTAACCTCTCCGAGTTTCTGCAAATTTTAAAATGAGAGAAAAATAATTCCTGCCTTTTCTACTACCTCTATGTGCTATGGGGAACAAGCTAGACAATTAGAAACTGTTAAGTCCTGTAAAGTGCTGGGTGGTGGGTGCACAGACACAGCATACACTCATGTATTCTTTGTACAGGTTCATACTCAAGCATGCTCACTTCCAGACAACAAACACAAGCCTGTCCCAGGACAATCACATGAGCACCTCCTCTCCAAGCAATGCTCTCTGGCTCAGAGCTGCTCCATCTCCCCTCTCATTACAGTTTAGCAGGGCGTCAGCCTCTTCTGGTTTGTTTTTTACTCAGACCAGGACCCAGGGGACTTTCAAGGAGTACAATAAAAGCCTGGCCAATCTGGCGCTGTGCCCCACTTCCCTTCCACATAAAGGCTGTCTAATCACCAGGCATCTGGCCTGAAAGGCTGGGCCAGGACCTGCTCAGCATCTGCTGCTTTGCTTAAAAGACCTGCTTAACAGGAAAGTGTCTGGTTCCTTTCTACCCCAAACAGGAAGCGCCTGCCAGTGTTGGGAGGACAGCATAGCTAGGTCATTTACAAGCAGCCTCCCTCTGTGGCACTGGAACCTCTGCATAATCATCCTGGGAGGCCTGCTTTCTAGGAAGGCCAGAGGAGCAGGGCTCCAGGGACACCTCAGCTGGGGTGAAGGTGGGGTGGTGATGATGGCTACACACTGCCTATGGCACTTGGCACAAAGTGGCTGTCATTCTTTCAACAAACGCTCACCGAACACTTACTCTGTGCCCCATGGGAGACATAGGAAAGCCCTAGACAAGGTCTTTGAGCTTGAGGAATTTACAGACAAGCCAGAAAGACAAGTCATGCCTTTTTGTTTGTTTGTTTTTTGCATTTGTTTATTCATTCATCAAATACAAGGGTTTTTGTTTGTTTTGCTTCTTAAATGGCTACTGTTTCAGGCACTGTACTAGGCACTGGAGGTTCAGAGAGGAACTATGCAATCCAACCAGAGAGCAAATTGGCAAGGTGCGCAAGCCTTGAATTATGTGGTACAACTGTGAGTTTCACAGGATTTCAAAAGAGGCAAAAAATCATTGTGGTCTGGTTTTTACTCTGGTCCTGGCAATAACTTCTCCCTAATTCTTCTCTTGCCCTCTATAGTCTGTTCTTTAAACTTTAGCCAGAATAATATCCTGGCAAAACAAGTTAGATCATGTTGGGCTTCTCTGTTCAAATGGCTCCCTCTAATGGCTTCCCCTTTCACTCTAAGTAAATTCACAGTCCTCACAATGTCTTTACAAAGCCCTACACCAGTGGTGGAAAGGTTGGGGGAGCCAAATAGGGGGCGGAGGCAACTCAGAAATTATCAATAGGAAGATGACTCTACAAGCCATAGGTGTAAGGACAAAGGGAGAAGCCAAAGAGCCAGGGTCACCAGTGGAAACTGGCACTCTGAGAAACCCACTGAGGCAGACAGGGATGTGAAGAAATAACCCTTGCTCCTCTCTTTCTTCCTGTCTTCTCCCATCTAATTTCCCTCCAGGTCTCCATTGGCCAATTTTAGCTGGAAGCTACAACCTGAGGAAATTTCTGAAACTGAAACAAGCAACCTTCAGGGGGTTAGCTCCTCATGTGAGGACATGAGGAATGAATCAGGGGCAAACAGGCCTGGTACCAAGAACTTCCCAGATACCTTCTGCTAAAGCTGATGTGTAAAATATACTTGCTGTCTTCCTGAAATATGCAGACCGAAGCCAGGATAGTGAATGTAGAGGTGGCAGGATCATGCAGCATGAAGAATGACTGGGTGATGATTAAAGTTTGTTGTAGACAATCATTTCCAGTGGGATCATTTCCAGGCAAAAGCCTGGAAGGCAGGAGGGCATGAGAGTTGATCTGTGAGTCAGTCTGTTGTAGAGAAGAACTCTTGGGAAGAAGTCCCAGAGCAGTGCAGACCTTGGAGGAATTCTGTTTCAAGTTTAGAAGATCATCGCTTCTCGGCCTTTTGGCTAAGATCAAGTGTAGAATATCAAAGACACTGTGAAAAGAACATTGAGCTTGGTCCAAAGACCTGGGTGTGAGTTCTGCTTCTGACCCTAACTGGCTGTGTGAACTTGCTAAAGAATTTCACCTTCCTGAGCTTCAATGTTCTCATCTACAAAATGTGGACAATGACAACACTAATTTCATAGGCCTGTCTAGAAGATTAAAAGAAATAATGGATATAGAAAACTAAATGTCACACCTTTGATTAATACTCCTCAGAAGATTCCCCATTGTTTTAAATTTAATGTCCAAACTCCTCCGCAAGGCACACAAGGCTCTTCAGGATTGACTTCTACCTACCTCTTTCACTCCATTTATCACCACTCCCCATCCCTGTTAACTCCACACACCAGCCAGGCCAAACTAGGTGCAATTCTCAGAACTTTGTTCTCTCCCAATCTTTGGAAATACAGCCATTTCTGCCTGGAGCATGACGTTCCTGGTGTACCCCCCACTAGCTAATTCCTGTTCTTTCTTTAAAGCTCAGTTTAGGAGACACCTCCTGCAAGACGCCTTCCTTGATACTCCCCACCCTTCATGTGGGCAAGGTGCCCTTCCTCTGTGTTTTCAGAGAAACAGAGCATCCTCCAATCCTAGCACATTCAACATTGATTGGAATCACAGGTTCAGACCATCCCCGTTGAGACTTCAGTTTCTGGAGTGCAGGACCTGTCCTTCCTATTTCTCTATCTCCGGGGCTTTCCAGGGCCTGACACGTGGTAGACCTCCAGAGATGGCAGTTGAGTGAACAGTGAATGAACAAATGAATGAATGATGATACATGCTTAAGGAGTCAATGATAAGCAACACTTTCTGTATTTCCTCCTTTAAAAAAAATTTCTAAAAAAGATGAAAAAGAACAACCTAGAAGATCCCTGCACCCCCATAACTCAATTTTCTCCTGCTACTGCATATGCCCATCTCCTCCTCTAGGTTGTCTTCCTCAATACATACATGACATGCTAAATGGTTAAATGGTTTTTAGTCATGAAATAATTTTTATTCCTTTATTCTTGTTTGTTTAGAGCTGTCTAGAGGGTTTTGTGACCTGTCTATCTAGAGTTGAGGGCACAATTCCCGCTGGTATAATAAGGAGAGATGACCTCATGCTTTTTTTCTGACGTGAAAGTATTATTTCTAAACTTACCCCTCCACCCCCATCCCAACCTGCTCCTCCTCTTGTTCCCTATCCCAGTGAATGATACCACCATCTGGCTGCTTGTCTAAGCAGGAAACCCAGAATTCACCCCAGACTCCCCTCTCTGCTAGCCCTTCCCACCCAAATTAATCACCAGCTCTTATCCAGTCTACCTCTAAGTATCTCCGGGATCTCTCCACTTACCTCCATCTCCACAACTACTACTTAAGTCCAGGGCACTTGATCTCCCACCAGAATTATTGCATTGGCCACCTAATTGGTCTCCCTTCTTTTACAGACCACCCATCTCCATACATTCTACATTCTGCAGCCAGAAAATACAAATTTGATTTTACATCTCTCCTTTAAAATCCTGTGTGTGTGGTTCCCACTCTCTTCAAGAAACTCCAAACTCTAATATACTTTACAAGGCCCCCTACTTTTCTGGCATCATCTCCTAAAGACCACTCTCCCCTCGAGAATACACTCCAAACATATTGAGTTACTTCAACAACTGGTCTGGAAAGCAGTTTTGCCTACTTCTTCAGTGGGTCAACTTCTGCTCATCACCTCGGGTTTGGCTCAGATGTCTTGCTCTCTGGGAAAATGTCCTTGCTGGCTCTCTGAACTTCCCCAGCCCCTTCTCCTATACAGACCCTAGGTCCCTCTAGGCCTTACAGGGTTATGGTTCTGGGTCAACTTCTGCTCATCACCTCGGGTTTGGCTCAGATGTCTTGCTCTCTGGGAAAATGTCCTTGCTGGCTCTCTGAGCTTCCCCAGCCCCTTCTCCTATACAGACCCTAGGTCCCTCTAGGCCTTACAGGGTTATGGTTAAACCCACAGGCAATGATGTCGGGTTACGACGCTTCAAATTCCCATCTTGGCCGTGTACTTGCTGGAGGACCTGGGGCAAGTGAATTGTGTCGTCTCACCTGCAACAAGGCAGAAATATTTCATCAGTCTGTTGTGAGAATTAAATGAGATGATGTAAGGTGCCTGACAATGAACAGTTAGCTGTTATCACAGTATTGAAAACTAAAGCTCGATTCTCCCACCCCGCCAGATTCTCAGGCTCAGGCTTTTTATTTCGTTTTTTATGCACACTTTTGTTCCCGTACCACCTTGTTTTCTAGTCGTCAAGGTAGTTACAACAAACCCAGAGGCGAACAGGTACCGGAGCTGGTCACGACACTCAGTCCGAGAACTCGCCGACCCCGAACGCCCCCAGGTGGCTCAAGCTTGCTGCCGTAAAAGCGAAGTGAACAGGGCATACCATTCAAAATTTTAGGGGAAGGAAGGCCTTTTATAACCAAATAGTCTGTGTTTACAGGTCCTTCCTCTTTATCTTCCAAATGTCGAATTCTATCAGGCCCAATAAGGTGAGAAATTAGGATTATAAATAGGACGGAGCGAGTAGGTTCCGCTTCCCCTCCCCCCATCCCGATAGTGGCATTGGTACTTTCTCTTCTCAGTTCCCTCTCAATAATGGTACCGTCCGCGGAGGGGCGAGCAGACAAGGACTCTGAAGTCCTGAGGGTTCAGAGGCTAGTAACAAAGGTAGTAGTGTAGAACCACCCCTTCTGCCGCTGTGCTGTGGTACTGCCCGCTGTCCGCTGATTGGCTGCCGAGGCCCCGCAGTCGGCCTCAATCCTCCGCGCCGCTCTCAGTACAGCTCCGGCCTCCGTGCCGCCTGGCCGTTGTATCCCTTGTTCTCGGCGGGCTCGGGGGTCTCCGCGCCGCGGCCGTTAGTCATGTCGGGTAGGTGACTCCTTCAGCGAGCAGCGGCAGCGACGAGACGGGGCCTGGCGGGTTGGGCCGTTTTCCCGCCCACCGGAGGGCCCCGAGGGAAAGCCTCCGGCCCTGAGGGAGGCTTGGGGTGGGGGGGCGGCCGCGGCCGCCGCCATGTTGGACTGGAGGCACGCACGCTCCCAACGCTCTCCTGCTGCAAATCACGGCGGGCGCGCCTCGGGCCCCCTGTCTTTTGGCCCTGTCCTTGGAACCTGAGGAGACTTGCCGTTCCCGGGGGTGGGTGTGTGTGATCCGGGGGGCGGAGGCTGTCTACGCCATCATAGGGGCGGGGGGAACCGAGATTAGAGCATCAGCCTGAGAGAATCGGTGCCTCTGGTTCTCCGCTCCGCCTCAGATCTTTCAGCCAGGCCTCGGGCCAATCATCTCGCCGCCTCGTACCTCAGTTTCCCCATCCGTGAAGTGGAGCTGGGCCTTCCTGACTCACCCATTCATCAGGTGGGGGCCTTGACGCTCTGGGAGCCCTTTGAAAGGACGTTACCTTACACGAAATCGTATTTAACTGTCTTTCCCTCTGCAGTAACCACCCGGATTCGAGTTGGGGGTGTTTCCATGTAATTCAGCTTCCTCTTCGTCCTCCTTTGCCATTCCCCCCCCCCAACTTGTTTATCTCCTGAAAGAGCTTGAAAGTGAGTTTTGTCTATCATAAGCTCTTGTAAGGTTTATGAATGGTATTTCCCTTAAAACCTACAGACTAAAGGAAAGGCACTTTCTTCCACGAAGCAGTTAAATTGGCTTGGCCACCCGTTGTGTGGAAGAGAAAAAGAGGCATTGGTCTCTTCAGGACAGCCAATTTCGGTCCTGCCAAACCAGAATGATAAGTCTGGAACATGGATGTCCCCTTGATCTAGCAGTCCTAGCTGATCACACAAGGTCCTCTATTGTTGGGCTACATCACAGGCCACGAAGACTCAGGTATCCACTTGCTAGAAACCATCAAGAGAGTTAGATAACACTTTTCTGGTGAAAAAACAACAATTCCTGAAGCCATATGGGTGGGGTGAAACATATTCCTTCCAGCAGTCTGTTACGTTTTTATTAAGGGCGAACCTTTTAGTATTAAATATCTAGTAACCCGATGTTTCAGAAGGATGGAAATGGGTGACCAAAAGGAAGCAGCAGTCTGATTACAAATTATCAAGAAAGATTGGACAGGAGAATCATATACTTTCCTTAGATTGACGTTGATATTAAGGAGCTAGAATATCTTTTTGAGGAGGGGAGGTCCATCTCCTAATGTAAGAGGCCAGAAGCTGCCTTGAATTTATGTGTTTCTTTCAATTTCTGTTTAATCCTTGCTCAAACATGGAATTTTACCAGGCTTGTAATTGGGGATGAAGTCTGGTAGAGTTCCACAGAAGTACTTAGATGTACACCCTCAGGAGGGTGTATAATCTGCTCATGGTTTAAAACAAATTAAAATTCTACCCTTGTGGAGAAATTCACCAAGTTTCATTGGAGACAGTGCTCAATAAGAACTTTTGCCCTGTCTTGATTTTTATCGTAACTATTGGTATAAAACAATGACTTGTTTTTAATAGGACTAGGTAGTTTTTATGGAAAATTAAGTTTTGGGGAGTTGCCATTTGTAAAACTCAGGCTTTTCGTTGTATCATATTAGTGTGTGAGCTGGTTTATCCATTATTACAGATCTTTTAATTACCAAGACACCAGATATTTGTCACTTTGTAATTCAAGGTTCGTGTGAAAAGGACTACTTAATAGATGATTGTTTCTAAATTAACGTTCAGTTAATTAAAACTAAAATTTTTTTACTTAGTCTTGTTATACTATTTATATATTTTGTAATATGTATACAAAAATAATACTTTGACTTTGTATAAAAATAATGCTTTTGACTTGTTCTTTGATGAATGATTAAGTTAATTAATAAACTTGAGATTAAACTTCCTCTGAACAACTAATGCCATTAATAAGTTTAGTTAACATTCCAGACTATACTTGTAAATTTAATTTATCAGATTGACTCAAGCACTCCAAATGTCTGATAGGGCAGAGTTATAAACTTAATAAAATATAAAGAGTTTTGTAATTAATAAGTAAATCAAAATTGTGAGTGTTATAAATCAGAATCTGACATTCAAATACTGTTAACAAATGTGAATTATCTGACACCTTTGAAATTAAAATCACAAGTATAATAATATCAGTTATACACATAAAAGTTACAAATTCAAGATACTTCTCATTGTGGAAATATGGCAGACCAAGAGAACTTGAAAATCCTGTTTCACAAACACCAAAAAATGCAAAACCTTGTGAAAAAGAAAGGGCAAGCCCCCACTGCCAAAAATGAAGTAGAAGCCAGCATGGTAGGCACAGAGCTAATTTGGCAGCTACCCTGAAGAGGAAGGTATAGATTTCATCAATTAGAGACTTAGGTTTTATTGCCCAAGTAACTATGTAAGGATAGGAGATAAAACCTTGAGAGCATTAGAGCCAGGTAAGGGGAACTGAGACTGTTGGATAAATACTGGATCTTACGTATTATAGGTTTGAAGGACTGTATTTTCAGTGAAGGAATGAACTAGAAAAAAACCTTTCTACCAGCATAAGACTTAACAAGGAAGCCTGGACGCTGAGTGAAAGTCTTTCCTGAGAATTTAACCTGGGACCTGTGCTTCACACAATTTGGGGGTTCATTTAGGCTATAGGTGCTGAGTGAAAGTCCTGAGAATTTAACCTGGGACCTGTGCTTCACACAATTTGGGGGTTCATTTAGGCTATAGGAAACCTTAAGACAACATAAAATTGTTTCTCTAAACGGGAAAAAAAAAGTTGTTTCTCTAAACGGGAAAAAAAAAATTGTTTCTAGGCTGGTAATACTTGTGGTTGGTTCTTTGTTAAAAAAAAAAGAAAAGAAAAAACTTCTGGAAGAAATGTCACAGCTTAGATCACAAGGGATCTCAGAAAAAAGCTAAAATGAGTTCACAGTAAAAAATTGCAGAAGTTTAGGAAAGTTGAAAATGAGATTTAGTGGCAAACAGGATAATCTGAAAGTTATATGTTTAAAATTATTAAAAACCTAAAAGAAAAAAAACCTGAAATCAACCCTAAGACCAAGAAGTTATTAAAAAAGGCCTCAAATTTGAAAAAGAACCAAGTATAACTTGTAGAATTGGAAGAAGTTGAATAGCACACCTAGCAGAAGAAATAATTACAGATATGATAATTGTGATCTGTCTTCCAGGATTCAATTCAGAAGAGTAATGAAATGAAAATGAAGGATTAAGAAGCATGGGAAATAGATTGAGAAATTGTGTCATATGTCTGATATGAGTTTGAGAAGGAGAAAATGGGCAGAGGGGGAATCAATAATTGATAGGTGAGAATTTTCCAAAATAGATGAACATTTTGAATCAAGTGCTAGTCTCAAACATGAGACCTAAAAATAAGTTTATACCCATATACATTGATGTTAAACTGCAGATTATGAAATACCTTCGACAAAGAAACATATCAGAGAAAATAGGAAGCAATGGTAAGGCTGATAACTAACTTCTTAAAAGTTTTAAGAAGCTGGAAAATGAATGATCCTCAAACTTCAGAGGGAAAAAACTATTGACCTTGAATTTTCTATCCAAATAAACTCATGTAGACATGCATCTTGAAAAGACTTATTCTTATACTACCCACAGGCCTTTGCTGAAAGAACTAGTAAATGAAATTAAATCCAGAAGAGTAGTGGTATTTAAAAAACAATGTAGAGGAAGGAAACGGTAAATAAAAAGCAAGTATTGACTATAGAACATTGAAGATTAAAATGATTAAATTTAGAAGCAAAATAATAGATGGAGGCCATGATTGGCATTAGAGTGTTGAGGTCCTTATATTCCAGAGTAGGTTGAAGATAATTTTGAACTTGGTTCAAAATTTTTTTAACTTGGAGTGCAAGTTAAAAATAGAATATAGTCCTAAGAGAAATTATGAATGGTAACATTAAAAGAACAGAAATTGACTAACTTCGAAAGCAGTAGGAGGAAAAAAGGGAGTAAAGAAAATCTGGTAGGAATTAGCAAGGACTTGAAAGGAAAAGGAAAGCCATGGTTAAGTAGAAAGTTCCAATATAAGGGTAGTAATAAATAAAACCCAAAAGTACTAAAACACCAGTTAAAAGACAAAGATATTCACATTGGTAAAAAAAATGATCTATATATATGCTATTCAGAAATGATATACCACTGCCAGCTGCCAAAAAAAAATACCTAAAACAAGAACAAGAAATGTTGAAAGTAAGATGGAAAAAGATTAATTAGGCAAACACCAACCAAAAGGTGATTATTTAGTTATGTTTCTTGTCAAAGTTTGGACATTTTTAGTGCTAGTCTTAATGTTCTGTTAAAAGGAAATTCACCAGGAAGATACGTCTGTGCTTTTATGTGCCTAATAATATAGCCTCAAAATATAGAAAACAAAAAATGACAGCTTTAAGAAATTAATATATACAGTCAAATGGGAAGTTTTTAAAAACATACCTCTCTGTGTAACTAGTATATTAGGTAGTAAGAGTAGACCAAACAGTAAAATATGATACAACTAATGAGCATAATCATGTATCTATAGAATTCTCTCAACATTTAGAAAAATATATATTTCTTTTTAAGCACATAGGGGATATGCACCAAGGGGAAAAAACAAAACAGCAAATCCTGACAAATACCAAGAATGATGAAATACCTTTTCTGGTTGCAGTGGAATATTATTAGAAAAAACACGGTATCAAAACCCTATATACTTGGAAATTTAAAAGCACTTCTAAATAATTTATGGGTCCAGATACAGGCTCATGTCAAGTAATCATAATGAGTAATTATTTGAAATGCCTTAGATGGTGTTTAGAAACTGATTTTCTCTGATAAATATAATACATCTGTACTTGAATCACTCAAGTGTTTATAACAAGGGCCAGATTTATTGGTCAATATGCTTATTTCAGTATCTTCTTGAGATTTTAAAGTCAGCCAGCTAAAGTCAGATTTACAATTTCAGAGGGTTGAAGTAACTGGGTTGAGGTCCTTAATATTTATTTCAGATAGGGTCACATGACCTAGGTGCTGTATACTTCTATAGTTTTGCCTGAGCCAAAAGAAAATAAGCTGTGATTTTAGACTGTCACTGGGAGAACTCATATCCATGCCTTTGGGACACAGTTTAACCTAAAGCTTCATGCATTCCCAAAAATCTTTAGTTATACTCATATGTTCCCTCCCCTCACAGAACCCTTTTCAGTCTGTGACTTGGGTGAAGCTAATCTCTTAATGGCCTAGTTAGATTCTGTATCCTTTTCCTATTTTTCTTATTTGGTTGTTAGCTACGACTTTGGTCCTTTTCTTATAACGGGCAAGGCAATGATGTAAGTTTTCTTTTTCATTTCAGGTAGCCTTATGCCCCTCTCCATATTTATAGAAGTAGTTTGTGTCAAGATTTCATGTAATCTTAAAATTAAGGATTTAAAAAAAATAATCTTCAGTCTGATCGGAGATATTTACAACAAAGTGGCAAATTTGATGTCACCCTCTTATGTAACCAGTGGCAATGTTTTCATATTGTAGCTTTATATAAATCGAATGAAAAGAAAGGTTACTGATTTCATTTGATTTTTGATGGGTTTCAGAACTGTTCGGCAATAATGATTTTGTTTCACATTGGGTGCAGTTGGGCCTAATGGTCAGCAGTTTGAGACTTAGAGCCATTTTTGCAATTGCAAGGGTATAGTGATTTAGTTTCAAATTGGGTGAGGTGGGCCTAATGGTCAGTAGTTTAAGACTTAGAGCCATTTTTTGCAGTTGTAAGAGTATTTCTTATAAAATTGTTCATTTTCATCACAAACTTAGGTCATTCATTTGACTTTGAGTAGAAGCCTAAAGGATAGCTATAGCCTCTTCAGCGATTTTCAATAGGACTGACACTTTGAAGTATTGAGAAAAGCTCATAGTTCAAATTGTTGTTTTTTTTTTTTTCTCTGTATTACTCAATTCATGCCTTCCTTGGTATTTTTTATTGCAAAAATGGAAGCTGGAAGCAGATATTACTGACTTGCTATATCAATAGGCTGAGTTCCTGAAAGCTTGATAAGTCAAAGTTAGCTGAGCTGCTTTTAGCAAGTCTTTGGAGATCCTTTTGGTGCTGACAGCCATAGCAGTTCAGTACGGAGGAATGGCATATATGTTGGGGTGGTGAGGATATACAAGTAAATGTAATGCTGAGGATTTACATTGTCAGAGTGTATGTCTTTCCCCTTTTTGGACCAGATTAGTTTTAACAGATTTTTGGGGGGTGAGGGGGTATATAAAGATAATATAGCTTGAGCTTTTGAGTTTTTGTTTGAAGGATGGATTTTCACTGTTGTATCACATTTGTTCACTTGTTTATGGTGACTGTCAGCACACATGTGTAGAGCAGTAGCTTCCAAAGATGTAGTTATTGTAAAAAGTAAGTACTGTTTGTATGGATTTATCCTGTTTATCTTCTAGTTTTTCTTTCTGCGATTAATTTTTGACACTTTCTCACCACATCTCATCTATATGAACTAAAGTCAGCCTTTGAGGGAAGCATAATTTTAAAATAAGATTTAAAATTCTTTTTATGTGTTTTAGATTCTGGAAGTTACGGTCAGTCTGGGGGTGAGCAGCAAAGGTAAAGTATACATGCATTTTAATATTATGAAAGGGTAGAACTGAGGAAAAAGACTTTAGTCAGGCTTCTCTCTTGAGACTTGGTATGTGGATGTCTTCAGACAAATATTAGTTTGTCACGGGGGAAGAGAGTAATCAGCCTGTGTGAGTAGGTGGTATAAAACATTTCTTCCCTTTTTTCTGAAAGTGTTTGCATCAATAAATATAGATGCCACCTAGAGATTAAAAGAAATCTCCTAGGTATTGTAAAGATTATGTTTTCTTTAGGAAATTTCTTAGAAGAAACATTTACGAAAGGAATTTAAGCAGTTGAACTATAACAGGTTCTTAAAAATAGCATTTCATTTTTTTGATGATGTATTATATGCTAATATGTTTTTTCAGAGCAGTTTTTTTAAGCACTATAATAATGTTTAGAATTCTTTGAGTCCTTATCATGCTCACAATAAAAATAAAGTTCTGGGGTTGTTTTTGTCTTTTTTTTTCGTGACCAGTAAGGGGATCCCAACCCTTGGTGTGGTGTCGCCCACACCGCGCTCAGCCAGTGAGCGCACCGGCCGTTCCTATATAGGATCCGAACCCGCGGTGGGAGCATTGCTGCGCTCCCAGCGCTGCACTCTCCCGAGTCCGCCACGGGGCCGGCCCTAAAGTTCTGTTTTTATGTGAATATGTACATGCAGTAGGCTTCTAGGTGGGAGCATTGCTGCGCTCCCAGCGCTGCACTCTCCCGAGTGCGCCACGGGGCCGGCCCTAAAGTTCTGTTTTTATGTGAATATGTACATGCAGTAGGCTTCTATTGCTTACTAGAAATACATCCTTCAACTTTAAATGTTTTGCAGCTCAGTGTGAAAATGACATCTTGGATATCTTCTGTCATCAAATTTTAAGCTTCCTTAAAAGAAAACTGATTTGACTTTTTTATTCTAAGATAGTGCTAACCAAGTAGACATCTAGCAAATTTATTGAATGAAATATATTTTTAAAAGTTAAGGAATTCTGTGTTAGCACTTGATAGCTCTAAAATAATAAGTTTTTTTTTTTGCAAATGTTTTATTTTTCTTTGCATAGTAGAAGGTCATAGTGTATATTTAGAAAGTTTGTTTTTGACTTGTTAGAGCTTACATGCTATAAAATTAAAGAAAATTGAAATCCTTGGAAGGTACATTTATTCATTCAGTCAGTAAACAAATGTTCATTAAGCTACGTGCCAGGCTCTGCTATTATGCTGGGGTTACAATATAATTTCATTCTATGATAGTAGTCTGGAGATACACGTGCCTGTAATTACTGAGGCATTTAAAATGGACTTTTAGTGCCACACTGTGCCTTTTCTAGGAAGTTAAAGATATTTAACTACACAAATGATAGGAAGAAATTAATCTGTCAAAATGTAGCCAAATTGATTAAAGTGCTAACTTAAAAAGTCATCATTTTTCTGCTTCAGATATTTATTATGAAGTCTTGCTATGTAGTTTTTGTCTTCACTTTCCCGCCAAAGCATAATTCTATTGGGATTTTCTTGCTCTGGTGAAATTTTACTTATTTGCAGGAGATTGTTAAAGTAAAACTTTTGGTATTTGTTTGACATTCAAGAGGTCTGGGAGTGACTTCATTTATGTCTTTAACAGTCTTTGGTCATCATCACCTTTCAACTTAGACTCTGAGAGACAAGCCAACTGACAATTTCTCAGAAAAGAAGGTTGTATTTGAGTTGAAAGTTGAAAATGAAGGCAGGTTTTTTTATTTAAGATTTTAGATTCTAGCACATTTCTTTCAATATTACTTTTTTTTTTTCTTTTATAGTTATTCTTCCTATGGAAATCAAGGCAACCAAGGCTATGGACAAGCACCACAAGTAGGTTGATATGTAAATTGTGTTCTTCATAAATAGTTATTTTTATCTTAAGTAGGTGATGAAACTTGAATATTTACCTAAATTTCAGGGCTATTCTGGCTATGGGCAAACGACTGATTCCTCATATGGACAGAATTATAGTGGTTATTCCAGTTATGGACAAAGCCAATCAGGTTGGACTGGTTTGTTGAATTTGCTATTTTAGAGATTCAGAAATCAGAGCCGTCACTAAATGGTATACTCATCCCATCCTTAGGTTATTCACAGTCCTATGGTGGTTATGAAAATCAAAAGCAGAGCTCGTATGGCCAGCAATCATATAATAACCAGGGACAACAAAACACGGAATCATCAGGAGGGTAAGGAAAGAGTAAGAGTATTGAGATTGTGTTGGGCAGTGTGGGTATTAAACATTTCACTATACAAAATCCTAGCTTTAAGCATTTTTTTATTTTAGAAAAGTTTTGATGGAGTATGGATTTTACAGTTTTGTGTTATGGAAAATGTGGAAATAGGCAGTATTGTTATTTGCTTTTCATGATGTATTATTTGTAAAATCATTGTTTAGCTGTATATGAATGTACATGATTTAAATGTTAGAAAACTTTGGACCTCTGCTTTATACCTGAGATGAAATAAAAACCTACCTGTAGAAGAGACTTCTCGATGCCTACCTCTTATTTCTATTTTATTTTTCATCCATTTAAATATATTACCTTTTCAGGGAGAAAAACAGTGATTTCCAAAAAACTGCCAAAACTTATCCACATATCACATATACTTGAAAATATGTTCTATTTTTTCTATATAGGTAGGTGAATATTTGCCAGCAGGTTTGCAGGTTTTATAAAGTTTTTTTAATTTTTAGTTTTGAGGAGACTATACTTACTAATTTTTGAGAATAGCAACTTTCTAAAAAAAATTTTTATTGAATCATAATTGATTATACATATTTTTGGAGTTCAGCATTAACGTTTGTTGATCAAATCAATATTATTAGCATATTTATTTTTACAAATCGTACTTATTCTTTATGCCCCTTGTCCAGTCTCTCCCCTCTAATTTAGATTTCTTCTCTCCTTCTGAAAGAGTAATGGTTATTCTGTTGATTTGTCGCCTAGATGATCTGTCCAATGCTGAGAGGTGTGTTCAGGTATTATTGTAGAGCAGATACTTCTTCTGTCACTCTGGAATGAGCTTTGTGGAGAGAGACATCCTCTTTTCTTTGGTCTCTGCTGGTGACACTCCTTGTGTCAGTGCACTCCAGTGGCTGGTGGACCATCTGCACAGTGGTTGTGGCATCTAGCGGCTTTTGGGGCAGCCATGGTTATTGGGTGGCTGGTGGTGGTCCACCCACATGGAGGTGATGTTTTTGGAATGCTCCTTACCTAGTTGGTGGTGGCAATGCCTGTGTGCCTGGTTGTGGGAGGGGATCCGGTCCCTGGCTCCATGCCTCAGGACTTCAGGTGAGCCCTGTGGCACTGGCCGTGTGCCTGGTTGTTCCCCCTTTCTGGCTTAGTAGCCCAGGGGACTTCTGGTCCTTCTAGGTGTTATAGGTGTTCTTTGGTGAAATGAGACCTTTACTAGTTAATATCAAACTGTGTCTCTCGTTGTGGATACTGTTTTTTCCTTCAGTTCTGTGTTGGATTATTTGCTGTTCCCACCACTTAAACTCTGCGCTGAAACTAATTTGTTATCCTATGCTTCTAAAGTGGAGGAACTTCCTGTGGGGACCAGTACTTGAGCTCTGTGGTTAAGCTAAATTGCTGCTTTGCTGTTGATTCCCTGGGGAAGGCTTTTTGTACAGCTCAGGTTTTAATGGTTGACTTTATAGGACTTCTGGGTTTAGTGAAATCCAATGCACCTGGTGTGTAGAAACTCTAGTCTGGGCCTGAGTCTTTTCATCAAACTGCACCCCATGCAATTCTGTATTCCTGATCAGTCTTGATCAGTCTTCTTTGAGTGGTCCTACGCTGATTGGGGGAGCAGATCAGCTGTCCTTGCTGTGTCCCAGTGTTCTCCTGGTGGGCCCGTCTCCCCCACTGCCCATGCTGCAAACACTTCCCATGGGATGGGCTGTACGCCAGTCCCTTGCAATGACTCACCGGCCTCTGAGTGGCTCCTTTTTTTCAGTTGTTTTGGCTCCTTACTCCTATGTGGGTCCACGGGAACCCTATTAGTGGTCTTGCTGTCTTGGGGGCCACCAAGACCCTTTTCTTCCCTACCATCTCCATGCAACTTCATCCGAGGGGCCCAGCTGTGGCTTTTGCCGGCTCCTGCTTGATGTGCTCAGCAGCTCCAGCCTGGAAGCAGCTGGGGCTCAAAACAGTTGGAGAGGTTTTATCTTTCTCTCATTCTGGCTTCTCTGGCCTTCCTGCACTCCATAGGTCTCTCCTCCTCTTCCCCTGAGCTCTTGTGGCCCCGGCTTGGCTGTCATTGCTTTTTAATAGTTGTAAATTAGTTGATTTGTGGGAGAGAGTGATGCTGGGGGCTGTCTATTCTGCCATCTTGACCGGAAGTCCCCCTTACTTTTTTTTTTTATAGTGCTTTATGTTTTGTGGAATGCTTTTGCATTCCCTCGTGTAATTAATTGATCCTCAGATACTACTGTTAGATAGTGTTGGTAATTACTCCATTTTACAGAAGTGAAGAAAAGTTGTTAAGATTGTACATCCTGTGAAGTTATACATCTGAAAAATGAGACAGCAACTAAGGTATTTAGTGTTTTCTCTCTGCAGTGAAGAAAATTATTCTAAGTGAAATTCAATTAAAAGCATTGGGGGAAAGATTTGTGAGGTCAAATTGTCAGTCTTACAGATATGAGACTGTTTTGAAAATTAGAAAATAGAGTACCAGTGTAGGGTATAATATCCAGAAGGCATGCTACATTAGGAGCAGTAACTCTTTAAGTTCTGTTGGTTAATTTTAAATTTAAGGAGAATCTTTCTTTAAAGAATGCATTTTTGGAAGCATGACATCTAAATGTAGATCAAAGAGAAATAGGATTGACAACCATTTTAAAGTAAAGAGCTAGGATTTGGACCATTGTTCTCTTGTGATTTAGATACAGAATTGGGGAACATACTGATCTTTATTAGATTGTTCTGATCCTCTGATACAGAATAAGATGTGACTATTAAGTTATAAGATCTCCCCCACCTTTTTTTTTTAAGTAAACCCACTGGAACTCAAATTCAATTGTGTTGCCTTTTAACATTCCCAACCTGAGGGCAGGTAATTAATATAGTCATATTGCTCAGAACAAACTTAGAATTTTCCTTTTGAATTGCCAGAAATAATAGAGCATTCTCATTACTTGATAGTCAAGACTTCTTTTTAGGTGAAAAATGGCCTCACAAAGCAAATTCCTTCTTCTTATTTACCAGACTTAAAATATGAATGATTTATTACTGTTTTCTAAAATTTACTGTCATTGGAGATGTTAGAAGAATGTACTATAGGTTCTAAAGATAATTCTAAGAGATTAGTTCTAAAAATACTTTACAAAATGACACTTGTTAAAAATTAAGTGATAGAGAGCCTTTCAGTGTAACTGTTAGAAGGACTCAGCACTTGTTTGTTAAAGAATCAGACAAATTACTGTACTTTGTAGCATCTTTTATTTTTTATTTTTAATTCAAGGAGATAGTAAAAACCGTAGTTTTTTCTTGGTCTACTAGTTCTTCTCATAATGTAGCACCTCTTCAGTGATAGTGAAATTGTGTTTTGAAGGGTATTCCATTGGTAATAAGGAGACTTTGTAGATAAAAGAGCTAAATGATTACCATGAGAAACTAGTATTAAATATGGTTGAGGTCTAGCTGGTCAGGCCTCTTACAAAAAAGTTTCAGTCAGCTTGTTACAAGTAAACATAATTCTGTAAAATAACTCAAGTTGTTGATTTCTGTTTAGCCAAGGTGGAAGAGCGCCTTCATATGACCAGTCAGACTATGGTCAACAAGATTCGTATGACCAGCAGCCAGGCTATGATCAACATCAAGGCTCGTATGATGAGCAGTCAAATTATGATCAGCAGCATGACTCCTATAATCAAAACCAGCAGTCCTATCATTCACAAAGGGAAAATTACAGCCACCACGCACAAGGTAAGACATACTGACCTCTATTATTTTTCTTTTTCCCTTCACAGAATTACTTGTATATTGAGTTTTGGATTAAAAGACCCACACAGTATTTTACCTGCTTGTAAAAATTTGGGGTGACCTTGAACATGTTTTGTCTCATAACTGGCTTATTAGATTTCTCTTCTCTCATGGCCATCAAAACTAATTTATTAGATTTCTGTTTCTGAACTTTTTGGAGACTCCCAAATGGTCTTATGACTTTTTTATGGTATTACATGAATTTCCTTTGTTGTCTCAGTGAACTCTGATCATTTGACAATGCATCTGCTATCAGTTCTTCTGGCGATGATGGCATACTTGATTTTGGGAAATTGTGTTAGCCTTCACTAATCTCATTTAAGAACCACTTGTTGTTTCCTCTTGTTTTCCTATATCACTTTATACAAACCACTGATGTTTAGGAATCTGTCCATGGCATGAAAATGAATGCTTCAAGGGTAAATGTTCTATCTTACTAATTTTTGTACCTTCTTAGTAAGTGTTCAATAAACAATTGTAGAATAGTTGAATGAATGAATAAATGAATGAGTAAAAGTGGTAGCTCATTCACTGAATATCTTATCTTCTCTCAGTTTGAAAATCCATTTATTCCTTGACCATGCTTGGTTTACATTTAAATGTTTTTGAAGTGAAGATAGTAATAACTTTTAAGATTAGAGGTGTGCTTTTCATCTAAGTTAAGCATTCTTGTATCTAAGGTTGTGTTTTAACTCAGACTCTTCCATATCACCATTTTGCTGTCTGACTTTAGCAGAATGGAATTTGGCACAGATAGAATTCTCAAACACATTTAATTCCAGATGGTTTTATATGACTTGCATTTGAGTTCTGTGCACATGTACCATTTTCCAAAGAACATAACAAATGACCTAAAGAGCCATTTAAGATATGTTACATGAAGGCTTTGTCAGAAATGACAGTGGTTATTTATTTATGTATGTAATGTTTTCCTTTTTGTAGATGACCGTCGTGATGTGAGTAGGTATGGAGAAGATAATAGAGGATATGGCGGGTCACAGGGAGGAGGTAGAGGGCGTGGGGGATATGACAAGGATGGAAGAGGTCCTATGACAGGATCAAGGTAAGTACTTAGATATAGATGCCTACATATCTTTTTTTTTTTTTTGGCTGTTACTTAGCTGGTTTGATGCCAACATTTAATTTAGTTAAAAGGCTTAAAGAAGGGATTCTGTTGTAAAGAAGAGGACAGAGATTCAACATTTGTTTTGAGTCTTAAGATCTCACATAAATTACCTTAGAATAGATTATGTTAGTAGTTACTTAATGTGGAGTATGCTAAACATCAGTAGAGAAAAGTCCCGTGATATGGTGTGGTTAAACCACTTGACTGTGTTTTTTTCTGTCAGAGCTAGAATCTAAACTTCTTTAAGAGATGACTCTGGGAAATCAAAGGGTTTTATATGTAAAAAATAAAAGGTAAGTTAATTCTAAATTGGGGGACAGAGAGGCTATTTCTTAATCTTGACTCCCAGTAGGAAGGGAAAGTATTAGGAGACAATAGCAGAGTAGAAAGGTGGGATTGGCAAATAAGAGAAAGATTTAATGTAATTAAGCTGTTTTGTCCCCTTTCTTAAATAAATACTTACTGAAATAATTAGTGTAATATCATATACCATTGTGTATTTTATCTGGACTAAGCTGTGAGGAAGGGATGACTTTAATTCAGCTTTTTTCCCTCCTGTTGCTAGTGTTATTCGGTTTTGGTATTTACTTATGTAAATAAGTTTATGTCATGAAAGTTGGTTTTAAAATTACTTTTAGGTATATATTTAAGTTTAGCACTTTGGCCCTAAAAGCAGGAATGAAAAAGTAGTTGACATCTGTCCTTAAGTGAGGTTTGCAGTTGCAAATTTGTGTGTAAAACACATAGGCTAAAAAATAATTTATGTCTTTGGGAATTGAAATTGTCAGTGGCCCGTAACTGATACTAGTTACTAATATATCAGTACCAGTTCACTCCCCTGAGATGACCTGAGAAACAAAACTGGTTACTTACAAACTGTTATTTCTTCAAGTGAGCCAGGAATTTGATTTCACTGACTTGTATTTCTCTACTTTTAGTGCTTTGATATTATTGAAAGACCAAAGTCTAAAAATATTTGAAAAGTTTCATAAGACTTCTTTCGATTGATAGCCAAAGTCAGCTACCAAAGTAAAGCAAATGTATTGTATGCCTCTTCATTATCAAAGAGAGCAGTCTGCCATCATGCATATATACATGAACAATTTAAAGTGATTTAAATGGTGTTTACTCTATACCTAATAGCCTCCCTCCTACCTAAAACAGAATCTCAATCAAGATAACAGGTGTATTAATTTAATTTTCTAGTTAATGTTTTAAATAATTGGCTGCCATGGAATGTGATATGTTTTATAGTACATCATAGATTTAATTTTCTTCATAAGGAAGTTATAATTATATCCTAATAGATTATCTATTAAACTATGCCTGTGTCTGACTGATAATGGTGGAATCCTGCTTTCCAGGAGGAAGAGGATAGGGAATGGGTAGGAAAGTCTTTATATTTTCTCATCTGTGAGATATGATTCATCTTACAACCATAGGGTTAAAAGGACCTTGAATGATCCTTCTGATAAAGAAAGGGAAGGAGTACCTTAACCAAACCAGGGGTCCAATTTTTAAGCACTTTTACAATTCCTTGGCAGTGTGTTTCATTATGAAATTTGTGGCCCAAATACTGATTCATGAACTAGGTTTTTGATTTTCTGTTAGAACCCCTTCATACAAAATGTTATGTAGAAGGCCAATATATATTTGGTCAAAATGATGCTAATCTGGTTTAAGTGGGGGTAAGATTGGGGGAGGGAAGGGTCTTCAGTCTTGCCCTACCCACCACCCTTGCCAGTGCACCCTACCAACCCTCCCCCTCCCTCCTCACCAATCCTTCCCCTCTCTCTTCACCAACACTCCCACTCCCTCTCCAACCCTCCGAGGTCAATAAATAGGATATTCACAAAAGACCTTTTCTAGAAATCCATATGGATAGTGATTATTCTCTACGTTGGGTTGGCAAACTTTTTATATTAAAGACCAGATAGTAAATGTTTTAGTGCTTGCAGGCCTCATGGTTTCTGTTGAAAGTATTCAGCCCTGCCCTTGGAGCACGAAAGCAGCCGTAAATAATATATAAATGAATAAACATGGTTGTGTTTCAATAAAGCTTCATTTACGGATACTGAAATTGGAAGTTCATATAATTTTCATGTGTCACAACATCTTGTTCAAGATATGCTTTTTAGCTTATTTATTGGGGTGTAAAGCATTTTGAATTTGAGTATAAATGCCCAGTTTGAAAACTTTTCTCACACTTGGTTTTGCATTTAAGTACCAAAAATACCCAGACGTTTTTCATTAGTCTTCATCAACCATTTGTGTTTCTATTTATCTTATGTAAAAATAGCAAGGTTGAAAATATTACCTTTTGGGGGCTGTTTGAAGACTATCTGGCATTAGTTGGGATTATATTTAAAGAAGGGACGTAGTTCGTGGGTGAGAGATATATGGTCAAGGATGGAATGTTCTTAGACTTATAGATTGTATGATTGCTTGGCTGTAGGAAGAATTCTGACCCAAAGGAAGCCAACAGCTTTCTAAATATGGAAGAGAGAAGGATGAATATTATAGGGACTACAGGGAACTTAATCTTTTTCTTTTAAAAAGCAATTGTAGCAAAAAAGATTGAACTTCTTATTGTCATCTAAATTTTTTTTTTAAAGATGACTGGTAAGGGGATCTTAACCCTTGATTTGGTGTTGTCAGCACCACGCTCACCCAGTGAGCAAACCGGCCATCCCTATATGGTATCTGAACCTGTGGCCTTGGTGTTATCAGCACCGCACTCTCCCGAGTGAGCCACAGGCCAGCCCTTTTCATCTAAAATTGACATTGACATCTTAGTGGACAAGAAGCTAAGGCTATAAATTCTCCTAGTGTTTTTAAAATTTTAGCTTTGTGATTAATACCTTGCAAAATTACCAGAACTGCGTAGATAATTGTTTTTCATTATTAGAATGTCACCAGGTTAAATAGTTGTTTCAGGCTTTACTAGGTAAAGCCTTAAATTATCCTGAATTTTGAGTGTCTTCTCCCCCTTACAGGAATGTTTAATTAGCTCCTTTAAAAATGTGTATATGTTCTGGTGACAGTCTAGAATAGCATTGACCAACAAATATAATGTGGGTCATAAAATGTAAGCCATATATTCTTATGTAATTTAAAATTTTCCAGTATCCATATTAAAAGGAAAACAACAGAAATACCAACAGGTGAAATTAGTTTTAATAATGTAATTTACTTAACCCAATATATCTAAAATATTTCATCATGTAATTAGTGTAAAAATTCTTAATGAGTTATAGTGAACATTCTTTTTTTTGTACTAAAACTTAGAAATTCATTATGTATTTTACATTTAGAGCATATCTGAATTTGGATAGCCACATTTCAAATGCTCAACAGCAATGTAGCTAGTGGACGCTGTGTTGAACAGTGCAGCTCTGGAGTGTTAGATTGGCTTGGTTCCTGAAAGTTGATAAATGCTGAATCCAGAAAGCCTTTTGCCACACATAAGACGTGGGAGGAAATAAAATGTAAATATAGCTACTGTTGAAAATGTTATTTAAATCCAGTGAGTCATTTACTCTTGGAATTAATGTTGGTCTTTACTTCACACCAAAAAATAGTGTTCTGGATTCACTAGCATGAAAACTCGAGCACAGCACAGGTTTTTAAACTAATATTTTCAATTTTTAGCTCAGCCCCTTTTTCTCTCTAGATACTGAATTTTTTAGGAATAAAGATTCCTGCACTGTCCTTTAACTTCTTGATGGTTTTAGTCCTTGAATGGATGCATTTGGATTTTTTTTTTTTAATTAAAGATTGGGAATAGAGATTCTGTCAAAGAACTTTTTCTCTTGACAAGAATCTGAGATTGAATCTGTCGTCTTCTCTAAGTAATACTGCAATGGTGAAAGAACCCTCAGTCTACCCCTAGGGTAGGCTGCTCATTGTGGTTTTGAACTTGGGAGAACCACCTCCATAGTTGAGTCAAGAATATGTAGCTAGTTTTCTTATGCAGGGAGCACTCAGCCAGTAAAGTTGATTATGCTTATATTATGTCTCTGCTAAGTGTCTACTACTTCATAAAATGTCCTTCAGGAATTCTTCATGTGTACATGTTTGGTGCTTTTTATGAGAATGGAAACAGATTTGTTGTGGCAACATTTCGAATCATAGATGTTCAGGCACCTTTGTGTCTTAATTTGCTGGTAAGGGCTTAGTATGTAGGAAAGGGACTTATAACTTGACTACAGGTTTGAAAGAAAGATTCTTAAACACAGGCACATCTTGTGTTACTATTTAATAGGGAGTACTACTTGAAGTTTATTTACTGTATTTAATATAATATAATAAATTTCCTAATAAGGGATTGTAATGTGACTAATACAGACTTTCCTAATAAGGAGAGAGAAATGGTTGAAACATTTGAACTTGAAAGAAAGCATCTCATAAAATTATAGCTTATATAGACTAGTGCTTCTCAGACTTTAATATGCATATGGATTACTTGGGGATCTTATTAAAAAGCAGATTCTGATTAAGTAGGCCTGGGTTGGGGCCTGATATCCTCCTCTTCTGAGAAGCTTACAGGCTGTGCTTACGTTGCTATTCCATGGGTCGCCCTTTGAGTAGTAAGGATGTAGACCCTTATTTTGTAAAGGAGAAAACTGAAGCCTAGGGAGAATAATTGAGTTGTCCAAATTTTTAATATCGATTAAAGATAATTAAGACTATACCCTGTGGTATTTCCATATTTATGGCCACTATGTTGAAATCTTCAGTTGTCTTATTTTCAAAGGAAATGCTCACTAAAGATACCAAGTTAACGTGTCATTATATGGAGGAATAGGAAGTTATAATATATATTATATTATATATATTTATTTATATCCCTTTCTTTTTGCAGAGGTGTTTTTGGTTTTTTGTTTTGTTTTGTTTTGTTTTGTTTTTTACTGTTCAAAGTTATGTTGCTGGCCAGAATGGAACTAGCTGATATATGAAATTGCATATTTTCGTTCCATTGTGACCAGATAAATAATTTGGTATTCCATTAAGATGACAGCAAGGCAATCTCTTCTAGCACTTAACTTGTGAAAACAGTGACCTCCAATTTCCTGTTTTTAATGTCTGCTTTATCCTCCTGACATGCAAATGTGAGGTTAAAATTGTCGCTAGTTCTTTTCTCATCACTTTTTGGAGTTCTAATGATCATCTTTGAAGAAATCTGAGGTATCTAGTAATAAGATTTTCAGCAGTTAACCTCAAGAACCCTGTCGACTTCCCTTTCTTAAAAAGTTAAGCAGTGATATACGTATCATTTAGAAGTGTAGGGAGGGCTTGGGTACTGTTCTGAAGTAGGGGTTTTAGAGACTTCAGTAGCAAACTATGTATATGTAGGACCTGGGTTCCATATTGTTGACATAGTCTTAAAGTAGCCTTTATTCTCTTGCTTTAAAAGGCTACCTGGAAATCATATACAAATTAAATTAAAATGCATGTGTTTGTACCCAAGTCGGTTGGAAGGGGAAATATTTTTACATCAAGATAGTGGAATAGTTTTATTATAAAGGGAGAATGCGTTTTCATTTAGTCAGAGTGGTTTTTCTCAGGATGGCTTAGAAAAGCCATCTAGAGGATAGGATAATCATTAAAGCAGAGGTTTTTAAGCAGTGAAAGACAGTAGTATACTGAATTAACTTCTTGGGTTATAGAATAAGATTATTAGTAGTAGATCAGTTATGACCATCTGAAAGCTTTGGGTCTTTTTATTTCAATGTCAGCACATGGATTTCAGAGGATTATGTAATTCAGTCAAGAGAAACAAGCTTTTATTGGGTGGGTATTTAAAGATTTTTTTGGTGAGAGAGACCTTAGATTTCTTACATAGAGCTATGCACACAAGAATCATTGACTTATCTGGCAGTGGACTTTATTTGCCAAGTCAAGTCATCACCTTGTGGGCACCTGCAGTATTGTAGTATGCTGCATTCTGTTTCTAATATGTGCTACTGATTGGTGTATGGAGCATTTGGCAGCATGAACCTCAGTAGTTCTGATGTGATGAGATCTACTCTATTATAGTGGGTATGGAATAGGAAAGCATTTTTAATTTATGCTTCTTTTAGTCCTTATTTAATCAGATTTTTGAATGATTTGAAGTTTTAAGACTACTTTCAGGCTTACTTTTGTGTATATTCGTACCTCACTTTCTTTAATTCATCTCATAAAACCCACTATTTTGTATCACAGCAGAACCTAATATTCAGGTTTTTACCTCTCCCATTCTGCTATCAAAATCTTAACCTTTCTTTATATTCTTCTAGTCTTTTTCCCTTTACTCATATTTTAAAACTTTCCCTCAGGGAGGAATACTTGATCTATTTTAGCATTCTTCATGCTATGTGTCCAGCTTTAAGTTATGGTTTGAATGGTATCCCTTTGGCTTGGGGTTGGGAAGATTTTAAAATAATATATTAGATATGTTATGTAATAAGCTTGAAAAGGCTTCTTGTGGAAATAGAGCCTTGGGAAAACACTTAGATGGAAACGACATTTTGAAGTCTATAAAATGGAATTTACTGGAAAGTTAGAGGTGCTACTGTTTTCCTAGGCACTCTACTTGTGAGAGTTAAGTGTAGATTGAGCCCAGGGCTCAGCACATTAGAGACTTAAGGAAGAAATCATTTCTTCAATTTTTCCTCTGCAGTGGTGGTGACCGCGGTGGCTTCAAAAATTTTGGTGGTAAGTGCTGAGTATCCCAAAATGTTTCAGTGGAAATGCTATATAAATCTAAAAGCCACCAGTATTCCACAGATGCAGTTTAAGCCCATTCTTATTCTTTTGAGGCTGGTATGTGTTGTGTGCTTAAAAAAATTATATATATATATACACACATACACACATATATATATCAAAGTAAACATTAAAAAGCCAGAATTGATCTTGAATAGTCCAATGGGTTCACACAGTGAATTTGCATGAAAGAGTCTGGTGACCAATGAATGAGACCTTCACTGGATTTTGACAATATTTTTTTTTATAAAGGTAGCTGACGTGGTGTTTTTTAATTATTAGGGTTTTCAATCAGCCTTCACAACCAGAGCTTAACAAAAGTGATACTAGTATAATGCCACAGTGGCAGGTGCCGTCTAGGACAAGTTTAAGGAAATGTTGACATTCATCTTGATTTCTTAAACTTTTAGTAAAACTTAATTTATATATTTACTTTGTAAATCTTGATGTTGACTTTCAAAGATTTTGGAAATATTGACTTTTCATTGACTTGGCTTAATTATTACTATTTTTTTTTATGATTTCAAATGAATTGCCTTAAATAGCTTTTTTTTTCTTTTTTTTTCCCCTTAGGTCACAGGGATTATGGACCCAGACCAGATGCTGGTAAGGTTTATGGTAGTTTGTGGCTATGTAGTTAAGAAAATATTAGTTTTTATTTTTTGAAGGGAAAAGTGTATGTGTTTGGAGGGGTTATTAATATAGGAGGAAGGTTTAGTTTGATAGTGCTGCCAGAACTAGGGACTTCATTTCTAAAGAAATGCCAGAAAGAAAAATTCAGGAATTGATGGGAAAGTTTGCTGGGGAAAATCGCTATGTTTGTGCTTTCTCATGTTCCGCTTTTTCTTCTTTGAAGAAATATTTGAATTTTTACTGCTAATGAGCATTAATTATTTAATTATTTCAAATCAGATTTAATGAAATAATTGTATCATTGGGTAATTAGAAGTAGAAAAGCTGTGCTTAAGAAAATCCTATTCTGGATTGGTAGTTTACTTAGTGGGCTTGAGAAACCTGAGAGTTTTGAGAGAATTGTCTCTCAATTGTCTCTTGTAAATGAGAGAATTGTCTTACTCTGGGTAGAGGTCACTAATTTTATATGGCTTTTTATTTTTAAATGAAATTCAAGGCTACAGATATACTGGCGGAGCCTTTTGAAAGTTATCATTTAGAGATTAAAAATCTATTTGAGCCAAAAAATTTTAATATGTATCGAAATCAGAACTTTTGTTTTTGTTAAGATGCCAAAGTATTCTATATGGATGGCAATTTCTGAGTTATCCTTTGATGTACTGAATTTTTTGTACATCTTTCTTACTTTGTTGTACTAAACCAAAAGTGTACGTGTAAGGTAAGGTGTGTGTACAAGGTGCCTCTACGCTCTGGTATATATACAAAGCTTATTGAAATGAATGGGAAGCTAGCAATTCTGCTTGGCTTGCTTGGAAGTCCAAAGTATCAGATTTGGGGAATTTACTACTAGAGAGCCTTAAAAGAATTAAAGTTCTCCAGAGAAAGGAATGGTAATTTAAACTAACTCTTTTCATCTTTTCATGAGCTTTAGTCCTGTATCTGAATCTGAAGAATGAGATTTGTAAATCTCCCTTAATTGATCTTAGATGTATTTCACATAGTGTGAACTTGATCCACTTTACCTAAAATTTGGTTGTAAGAATTGTCTACTACCAAATAACTATTGTGAACACTTTACATGTTGATATAAGAGTCTTCTTATATCGGTCCTTTCCTTTTGGTCATAGAAACAGTTGAATATTGGACAATAAACTTATTGTTCTTGATTACTAAACAGGATATAGTAAAACCAAGGAATATGTAAAATTAACCATAACTTTTTTTCCCTTAGATTCAGAATCTGATAATTCAGATAACAACACAATCTTTGTGCAAGGACTTGGGGAGGGTGTATCTACAGATCAAGTGGGGGAGTTCTTTAAACAAATAGGAATTATCAAGGTGAGTAAAAAGTATGGCTTATGTTGAAAATTTCATAATTATTGACATATTCTGGTCAAGATACATAGATTTTATAATAAGCCTGTATACTCCAAAAAAGGCTTGTCTCTTAAAATCCTCTGATGTACATGCTTACCTTTGTCTGTAGATTTTTACTAAATTTACGAAAATTTTTTTTCCATGCTAGTGTTTACCTTCCCACAGTCTACCCGTGCTTTAGCTTTAGTTGTAGGGCTCTGAAAATAGTCTTTGCCTCCCTCCTAAAATTGTGAGAACCAAAGGAGATTGTGAGAACATTTTATGGATTCTCAAATGCCAATATATGCAAACTTAAGTTGTTACTAACAATTTTTTGTGTATTTAATGTCTACACTACACAGTAGCCCAATATATAATGTTATTTTATAATTGTTTATTGTTCATTTAAGTGTCTTATGCACTATTAATTTCATGAATATATTTTTTATCTCTTCAACTAGAAAGCATGCTTTAGAGCAGTGTTTAGTAGATAGTAGCACTTGCTTGAAATCAGTTTGCTTTTGTCCTTGTTTTGGTGTCTGTGGAATTAATATTTTTTTTCTTCTTGGGGAGTTATAGTTTTTTAAGAAATTAATTATACATGAAATATGTGAAAAATGTGCACAATTTTGGTAAAGTAAAAATTCTCCCTTGTTTTCTTACCCCTATTAGCCAAATCCCAGTGTACTCACACCTTAGTGGTAATCTATTGATTTGCTTAGTGAGCATCTTCCTTTTTAAAATGTTCAACAGGGTATATATTTACATGAAACATTATCTACATTTAATTTGGGGCATTTAAAGAAATTATACATAGATTAAACAGTATACTATATCATTTTTGTAGATTGATTTTCACTTTAGCTTGAACAGTTTTCCTTTTCCGAACCGATAGATAACTTCATTTTTATATTAGCCGCATAGTATTTTGTAGTATGGATGTGTGAATTTTTTAAAAAATAAATATTTAATTACCTAAATGGTACATGATCACTTATTCTTAAAATGCTAACACCAACTTGTTTTTTCTCAGACAAACAAGAAGACCGGAAAACCAATGATAAATCTTTACACAGACAAGGACACAGGGAAGCCAAAAGGAGAGGCAACAGTGTCATTTGATGACCCTCCTTCAGCTAAGGCAGCCATTGACTGGTTTGATGGTATGCCTTATTTATAGTTTTCAACATGAAGTTTTTTTTTTTGTTGTTTGTTTGTTTTTTAAAAAAGATGACTGGTAAGGGGATCTTAACCCTTGGCTTGGTGTTGTCAGCACCATGCTCAGCCAGTGAGCTAACCGTCCACCCCTATATAGGATCCGAACCCGTGGCCTTGGTGTTATCAGCACCACACTCTCCCGAGTGAGCCACGGGCCGGCCCGGCTGGAGTTTTTATATACGTTTAGAAATGAGCTCTATCCTTGTTTGTCTAGAATATTTCCTTGTATCATGCCTTGTGCATGAGGACATCCTGATATAGGTGTAGAGAGTTGGCCCTGTTGACTGTGTATTCTTTTTAAATTTAGATTAATTTCCTTTCAAATATAAAGTTAATACATGCTTAGAAGAAATAGCAAGACTTTTTTTCCCCACTGAAAATAGGAAAATAAGGGAAAGTAGAAGAAATGAGTAAGGTATTCATAGTCCTCTACTCAGAGACAGCCACTGATATTTTTTATTAATTTTTCTTCTTGTCTTTTAAAATGTGTTTTTAAGTTTATTATGATGCTCCAAATATGGGTTTTTATCTCATACTTTTTTAATTTAACATTTTAACATAGTCATTTCCCCATGTTATTACAAATTGATTCTTTTTCTTTTACCCTAAAGTATTAGTCCATTTTTGTTGCTTATAACAAAATACCTGACACTGGGTGATTTATAAAGAAAAAAAATTTGTTTACCATTTCTGAGGCTGGGAAGTCCAAAGTCCATATGGTGGCGACAGTGACCCAGGGGTCTCACATTGCAAAATGGTGGAAGCAGAGAGGCAGACTTTCCTCTTCTTTTAAAGCCCTCAGAACCATGCCCCTAACCACCATTTTTAATTCATTCAGTTCAGCATGGTCCTACAATCTAATCACCTCTTCAAGGCTCCACCTTTGAATTACCATGATAGGATTTTCCATCCTCTTAACAGTCACAGTAGAAGCTGTTTCCAATACATAAAACTTGGGGAACACAATTCAAGCTTCATTGAGTTTCAGGGGACACAATTCAATCCACCACACCTAATTTAATAATAGCTAACACTGCATGTTTACGTTGGTTTATGAACTAGGCACAATTCTAAGAGCTTTACATGATTAACTCAGTTTAATCTTCATAGTAACCCTATGAGATATATGCCATGTTATTACCATTTTACAGGTGATGAAACTGAGGTACAAAGAAGCTAAGTAATTTCTAAGATCACAGGAGTAAGTGACAGGGTAGGGTTCAACCTCAGGCAGGCTGGCCTCACTGTTTCCAAAGTACTAATTCATGCTGATTGATAGACTCTTGAGGTCCTTTCCAGTTATGAGATTATTGCACCTGTGTCTTCCAAAACACAATTCTATTTCGTTACTTCTTCGAAGATTGTGATACCCTAAATGTCTGTTCCCACCTCCATATTCTTTACTTTTTTTGCTGTAATTTGTCAGGCCTCATAACTTTGCTCTTGAAGGCTAAGTTCGTTCTTCCTTACTTTGCTGCATTTTTCATATTTCTGTGAATCATAAAGCAATTTGTTTTGTTTATGGTATGTTAAAAAATTATTGCAACTTTCACCTACAGGGCATATGAGCCTCTTAAGCCTAACTCTGTAGTTCACATCTTTATCAGGTCTTATTACAGCTTTTAGAATACTGATCAATGAGTTGCTTCCTATGTCAAAATACTTGTCATACCATTTGGCATCATGGGAAGATGTTAGCTACAATGACTAGGGTTTTGGTCCGGGAGCTAAGTCTCCTGAATTCGTAACCATTTTGTGAATCTTCGGTTACCTTTCCTTATACATCAGTTTTCTTGTTTAATATAAAGTAGAAAGACTCATTCCTCTCTCTAAGACCCTGGGGCAGCAGAATATGTGCATGTGTGCATGTATGTAAGTTATCACATGTATGTTCACATGTAATTTTTAAGGATATCACTTACACATGGTAAAAAAAAAATTCAAGTGTTACCAAGGGTATATGGTAAAAAATTAGTTTCTTTTCTGCCTTAACCACCAGTAATCTCATTTCCCCTCCTGAGAGGTAAGCGCAGCAGGCAGTGTATATACAAATATACGTGTGGATATATAGGTACACGTGCATACACATACTTATTCCCTTTAAAAAACAGAAATGGTAGCATACATCACATATTGTTCTACGTTGGCTTTTTTCATGTGGGCTTGTTTTTTAAGCTTAGTAAGTTTAGTAAGAAGTGACTATCTCCCAATAGCAGATCAGCTGTATTTAATAGCTTGTCATATTTTAGCATTCTTACCTTGACTCTTTGGAACACTCGTGTTTAAATTTGTTAGGACATGCCATTTATTTCTCTGAAACTCAAAATTTTGAAGACAGTTTTATATTTTTGTTGGGAGGTGGAGGTGTGGAATAGCATTTCTTCAAAACCATTTTCTTTTTTCTTAGGAAAAGAATTCCATGGCAACATCATTAAAGTGTCATTTGCCACCAGAAGACCTGAATTCATGAGAGGAGGTGGAAGTGGAGGTGGGCGGCGAGGTAAGATACTTGCTGCTCACAGGCCTTGATTTTATACAAAAGGTTTCAATTTGAGTCCATGTTCTGTGCTTATTTGTATGAACTTGCTACTCCTTTCTCTTCCTAGGTCTTTTTCCTTCTATCTTAAAATGAGGGCAGATACTGAATAGGAGATTAGGTAAATGAAATGTCATAATAGTTAAGAAAGTAGTGGGAGAAGGTCATAGAAATACCTTTGGAAAGCCGTGTAGTAGTTTGTTCTCTACCTGGAAGTCAGGAGGAAATTGTTCAAATAATACCTAATTAGGTAGTTAATCTGACTAGTTTTTAAGGTCCCTGTTATAGTTACTGCTAGCTTCTTTATTTCTAGTGGGTTCATTTTCTCAAATTTGGAATTTGTCTTCTCATTAAGCCTTTATCACTGAGATTCTCAGACTAAACAGAGTATTCTAGAAAGTGGACTTTGAAGTTTTTTAGTGCATTATTTGCACTGTAATCTGTACCTGGGGTCTGTTCTTACATTTCCTGCATTTACTGAGTAAAGCCCCAAATCAAGGAATTACAAAGTCCTGCTGTAACAGGTTAATTTGGGGGGAGGTGGTAGCTGCCCAGGTATTGATGGGCACTTGCTCTTATTTCTTTCATCTGGTACTTTTCCTCTGTTTTGTTAATGTCTGCTGCTGATTTTTCTCCTTGTTCTCCATTACCCCCAGGCCGTGGAGGCTATAGAGGCCGTGGAGGCTTTCAGGGAAGAGGTGGAGACCCCAAAAGTGGGGATTGGGTTTGCCCTAATCCGTAAGTATCCCATTTACCTTGATGGGAGTACAGGTTGGGATTGGGTTTGGAGGGTGCAAGAAGGGGTTCCGAATCCATTGGAAGCTATAGAGGATCATTTTATTTTCCTTCTTTTCTCAGGTCATGTGGAAATATGAACTTTGCTCGAAGGAATTCCTGCAATCAGTGCAATGAGCCTAGACCAGAAGATTCTCGTCCCTCAGGAGGAGGTAGCTCAGCTCTTTAATAGCATCTACATGGTGCTTATCTAACAACTAACATTGAGGAGGCTTTATTTTATTCTGCTGGCCTCACTGGTTTGCATTTCTACCTTGCAGATTTCCGGGGGAGAGGCTACAGTGGAGAGAGGGGCTACAGAGGTCGTGGGGGCAGAGGTGGAGACCGAGGCGGCTACGGTGGAGATAGAAGTGGTGGTGGCTATGGTGGAGACAGAAGCGGCTGCGGTGGCTACGGCGGAGATAGAAGTGGGGGTGGCTATGGTGGAGACAGAAGCGGCTGCGGTGGCTACGGCGGAGATAGAAGTGGGGGTGGCTATGGTGGAGACAGAAGTGGGGGTGGCTATGGTGGGGACAGAGGAGGTGGCTATGGTGGGGACAGAGGAGGTGGCTATGGTGGGGACAGAGGAGGTGGCTATGGTGGGGACAGAGGCGGCGGCTATGGTGGAGATCGAGGAGGCTATGGCGGAGATCGAGGAGGCAGCTATGGCGGAGATCGAGGTGGCTATGGCGGAGATCGAGGAGGCGGCTATGGTGGAGATCGAGGTGGCTATGGTGGAGATCGAGGCGGCTATGGTGGAGATCGAGGCGGCTATGGTGGAGATCGAGGTGGCTATGGTGGAGATCGAGGAGGCTATGGAGGAGATCGAGGAGGCTATGGAGGAGACCGAAGTCGGGGGGCCTATGGAGGAGACCGTGGTGGTGGCAGTGGTGGCGGTGGTGGCTACGGTGGAGACCGAAGTGGAGGCTACGGAGGAGACAGGAGTGGCGGCTATGGAGGAGACCGAGGTGGGGGCTATGGAGGAGACCGAGGTGGCTATGGAGGCAAAATGGGAGGAAGGTGAGTATTAGAATGCAACTGTTAACCTTTTTACCTCACTGCTCCTAGATTTTAGGGTTTGAGTCCTTTAGTCACATTTTCTTCCTCTTGTCTAACTTTTTGGAACTTGTATTTTCCATTGGCAATTCTGACAGTATAGATAGATCCATTTAGTTGTGCCTTAGCAATTTCTAAAGTTTGTTTTGGAAATTCTTATTCATAAATCTATATTTGGGTATGTGCATGTGTGTGTATTGTTTTTTCTCATAGCTAAAGATAATTGAGATTGTGAGATAAAACTTGAAACTATAGGTAAATCAGGGGTTCTTAGGAGAGAGCACACCTTTCATGGGGTGCTCTTTTTCAAATCATACGTGCTACCCTGCCTGCAGTTGTTTTTTCTGGAGATTCTTACAATATCTTTTCCAGATGAAAACTACTAATGGAGTGTGTTGTACACATGAATGGTCTGGAGGCAGAAAAAGTCGAAGAACCAATGATGTAAAATAACTTCAATTATTATACTAAGGATCTGTATGCCAGAGGCAGTATAGGGTAACAAGAATTGGTATAGTGTGGTTGAGAGCATGCAGTTGGGAGACAGATTGGGTTGAAATCCTGGCTCCACCACTAATTAGCTGTGTGACCTTAGGCAAATTACTTAGCCCTTTGGAGTATCAGTACTCTCATCTATAAAATGGGACTAATACCACCTACTCTGTAGAGTTGTATTAGATTACATTTTAACAGTTAGTTGCTGGCATATAATAAGCACTGTATAAGCACTGTTGCTGGCATATAATAAGCACTGTTAGCTATTAGTAAATATTAAGAGCCTAATTATCACCTGTTGAACATTTCTTTCTGTATGGCAGATACTGTGAAGTATCTTTATATACTTTATATACTTCTTGTCCCTCTTCAACCCCATCAGTTAAATGTCCCTCCCATTTTACAGAGTCAGAGACAATTAGTAACTTTTCCAAGGTCACACAGTAAGTGGCAGATCCAGAATTCATACATCAAAAGTGTTTGCTTGCTCATTTCACTGTGCCACTCTTCTGTTTAGAGTGTTGGAATTGGCACAGTTTCTGATCTCCTGAAATATTACAGTGATTTGGAGTCCTTATTCTAGGTGGAAAATTTTTAGGAGAGTGACAACAAAGCTTCCTTTAGGAACTTTGTGAGTCTTAAAGCTGATAAACTAGACACTTATTAAGTACCTTCTAGGAGTATAGAAATAAGTTAGGCATAGTGTCATCCTTACAGAGATTGTTTAGCTGATGCTAATCACCAGCATCCTTGTGTTCCCTTGGTAGAAAATTAGAATTTAGTCTGGCTCTTTATTTTTCATTCCTAGAAACGACTACAGAAATGATCAGCGCAACCGACCATACTGATGACTGTTTTGAATGTTCCTTTGTCTCTGACATGATCCATAGTGAAATTGCCAGAGTTTTGCCTGCTGCTTTCCTCGTGGCCTCTTCTTGGGTAGTGAAATTAAGTGACATTTTTATTTGGGTGGGAGGGCTGGGACAGTTTTTCTTTTAGAAATGTCCATTGAAATTTCCCCCTTTAGTTTCCAACCTTCTCCTTCCCAACCCTGAAGCTAAGTGCGTTGTAAAATATTGCCAAAATGGAAAGTGTTTTGTAATACTGCAATAAAAGCTGCTTGTTTTTGTGGACTTTTTTACATTAGTCCATTGTTCTATCACATTTAGGACTCAGTACAACAGATGCTCACCCTAAAGAATTAGGAAGTAAATTCTATGTTAGCAAATTAAAATTTACTTCTAAATATTTATTGAGCTCCTACTCTGTTTAGAATAGTATTTCCCAAGAATGGCTGCAAGTCAGAATCACCTGAGTAGTTTGTTGAAATTACTGAAATTCCTGATTACTGAGATCCATTAATAAATGGATCAGTATTCTAGGGCTGTATTATAGGGTAGTATTCTAGATGCTGGGAATATGGAGTTGCAAGGGCTAGGTAGGAAGAGTAAGGATTCAACAAGCCAGGGTTGATACAGTGTATGTGTATGTTATTTGCTGCTCATTAGAGAATTATTTATCCTACTCTCACTATGGGTAAGGCACTGGATCAAATGCTGGATGTGTTGCTGATGAAGTAAACAGACAGCCTAATCTGATAAGTGCTCCAGTAAGGAAGGATACAAGGTGCTTTGAGGGCTGATTTGAAGTACACTTAGTGTAGTCACTTGAGAGCAGGAAAACCTTGGTGAGTCGGGAGGGAAGAGTAGGAACTGGCCAAGTTTAGAGGCTGGGGTGAAGAAATGGGATTCCCAGCAGGAAACGAATGATACGAACAAATCAGGAGTTAAGAGAAATCAGATTACACCAATTCCACTGTTTACAGTCTTTTAATGACTCTCTATTTGGAGGCAGGTGAAAAACAAAATGCAAGGATCTTTTCGTACAGCTTGTTTACCTCTCCATCTTTTCTTTTGCATGCTCACCCTTGAACTATTCCCTCCAGTCACCAAGGAGACTTGGTGAACATGGTCTCCTTCCAGAGTTTGGGGGTCAGATAGGTGTAGATCTTGGGAGATGGCGTCAAAGGTGGCCTTGGCAAAGTTGCCCAGGGTGGCCATGCAGCCCCTGGCTGAGTTGTATCAGTTGACAATACCAGCCATCATTAGCAGCTTCTTGGTCACAGGCACCGAGATGATGCCAGTGCCTCTGGGGGCAAGGATGAGGTGCATCAGCACAGAGCCACAGTGGCCTATCACCTTGGAAGGGACAGTGTAGGGCTTGCCAGTCTTGTTCCTCCAGTAGCCTCTCTGCACCAGGACAATGGAAAGCTTGGCCAGGGTGATGGCCCCTCAGAAGAAGGTGGCTACCTCCTTGGAGCACTTAACATCCACACTGTTGTGGCCATTGTAGTCTCCAGTGGCAACAGATGCCTTGAACCTGGCCTGCTGGCTTGCTTGGGTCTGCTTTTGCACTGGCATAATCTTCAAAACCTCGTCCCTGAGGGATGTCCCCAGGAAAAAGTCTGATCTGACTCCTTGATGGGCAGGGAGTAGAGCGAGCTTTCCTCCAGGGATTTGATCATGTCCTTGACCAAGTGGCCCAGCTTGGTGTTGGGGGTCCACTGCTTGTCTGTGACCTTGCCTCCTCAGCCTTGCTTCCGTGAGCCACACAGCCCCAGCCCTGATCATGGCCATGACCCCAGCCTCCGGTGCCTCTGCCAAAGCCTCCACAATAGCTGCCATGGCCTCCCATTCTAGGGCCCCTTGTACCTCGAGGCCCTACCACTGCACCAGTGTCATCTGCCATTTGGTGTTCTCTCAGAAAAGAATCATAATTCTTAATAGAACCAAATTTGCTTCTGCTTCAGTATCTTTGCACATGCTCCTTATCTGGGATTCACTTTCCTCAGAAACCATGGCTGGTTCCTTTTCACAAATTCTGTCTTCCCTCCCTCCCTCCCAGGTCTTCCCTGGCGATCTTATCTAAAATATCGCCCCTCCCCAGTCACTCTCACTTCACTTCTTGTAATGTCTTCATAGTACTTACTAGTATTTGAAATGATCTTTTTGTAGTTTTTAATTTCTCTCTCCTGCGTTAGAATATAAGCTCCAGGAGAGAGTAGGGAACCCTAGCTGTTACTCATTGTTCTACCCCAGTTCCTAGAACAGTGTCAGGCACAGAGTAGGTACACAGTGAATATTGACTAAATTAATGAATACTACAGATAGAGATTTGAGTCATCAACATATAAATGGGAATTGAAATGATGAGAGTGGGTATGATTAAAATAAAACTGCCTAGAGCAGTGGCACTTCATCCTGTGTATTAGAATTAGCTAGGAAATTTTAAAAAATACAAGTATGTCTTGGCTCCACTCCAAAACAGTTAAATCTGTGAATGAGTCCTGGGCATGTTTAAAAAGAGGACCAGGTGATACTAGTTTTGGGGACAGTATGTAGAGAGAGAAGACCCAAGGACAGAACCCTGAGAAATACATTTAAGAGATGAGAAGATCCTGAAACAGACTGGGAATGGCCAGCAAGGTGTGGTCAATGAAATCCGAGGGAAAAGTGGATTTCAACAAAGGAGAAGCTAATGGTATCAAGTGCTCAAGCTGGGCCAAGTCATATAAAAGACAAAGCATTCATTACATTTATATAAAAGGTAGAAAGCTTTAATTACACCACACAGTGTGGAAGTTGTAAATTATTTTAGCACAGGATTTCTCAACCTTGGTACTATACTGACATTTTGGGTTGAGTAATTATTTGGGAGGCTGCTTTGTGCATTGCACCTTTAGCAGCGTCCCTGCCCTTTACTCACTAAATGTCAATAGCAGCCCCTGTCCCCCAAGTTGTGACAACCAAAAATGTCCCCAAATGTTGCCAGCTGTCTCCTTGGAGGCAAAATTGCCCCCAGTTGAGAACCACCTTAGCAAAAGCAGTTTTGGTAGGGAATTGAATTCCAAACCCAAACTGAAGTGGGATAATGAATAATAGAAATTGGAGAAATAGAGACAGGTAATGTGGACAACTATTCAAGAATCTTGATTATGAGGTGTGGGTAAAGCTGAGGTAATGTGAGAGGAGGAAGCATCTAAACAGGGATATGGCCTTGTTGGAGGTTATTTTTAAGACGGATGAAAATTGAGCATGTTTATATAATAGTTGGAAGAAAATGGGGATAATCAATATCCAAATCCCTTGAAAGAATGGCATCTGGAACACTGGTGAAGGATTTGCTTTAGAAGAAGAGAATGTCTCTTTCATTGTAATTAGGTGTAAGGATAGGTGCATATGCTGATAATAGTAACAAATGACTAACATTTATTGGGAGCTTACTGTGTGCCAGGAACTGTTATAAGGAATTTATGTGTATTAACTCATTTAATTCACAACAATCCTGTGAGGCCAGGAAGTATAGGGAGCATTTCACAGAAGGCGTGAATGTTGTAAATGATTTCAGTTGCCTTTGGGCAGGAGCTTTCCGGAGGGTGAACAATGAGGAACAGAGGCACTGAGAAGTTAAGCAACTTAGCCAAGATCACATCTCTAGTAAGTGACAGTCAGGATTCTAACCCAGGCATCTGGTCTTAGAACCTGTGTTCTTACCTAATATAAACGAAGGTGGTTAGAAGTTGAGGTAATTCCATCTGGTGTCTTTTTTTTTCCTGATGAGAAAGTATAATGGTCTGCTGAGAGTTGGGGGAAGAAATATGATAGAAAGTTTTAAGAGACTGCAGGAGGTATGGTAGAAGAGAAACCTTGAAATAACCACTGTGGGGAATAAGGGAGTGTTGTGGCTAGGAACCCATGAAATTGCCAGGCAACAGCAGGGGTTCAGTTAAGGTAGGGGGCAAGTATTTTGGAGTACCAATCTGTATGGATATGTGATTTTTCTCCAGCTTCGCTCAGCAACACGGTTTCAAGAACAGAGGCAGTTCGATTCAGGGTAGGGATTTTATTGCTCAGAGAGATAATAGTGGAAGTATGAGAAGAGTGAAGATAGTGGTTGATGGATGGGGTCCAGGCTGAGTAGGAAGAGAAAAAGTAAGAGGAAGTAATAGAAGGTAAGGAAGTCAAGAGCATAGTGTTATTGATGAGATTTAAAGAACTTGTAGTGGGGATAATAAGAGCTGGACAGATAGAAATTTTGAGTCAGAAAGTGAGATGTTTAAGATTTTGGAGATGGAGCAATTCCTGGGGACGACAAGGGCCAGGTGTGGCCATGGAAGTGGCAGCTGAAGCGAATGGAAGGGAAAAGTGTTTGTAGTTGAGATTAAAAACTGAGGGGTGGGGTGCTGGATCAAGGGATGCCATCAGGAAGACGACAAGACTAAGGATCAGGCAATGAATAAGAGGAAATGGGGAAGTGGGCCAGAGGGTGGTATACTTGGCTGGAGAGCCAGGACCCTCAAAGGAACACTTTTCTATATAAAGGTGTGGGACAGCGGTGACATTGGAAGGAATGTAGGAGAATGAGCAACACCTGAGAGATTTCAGGAAGAGGCCAGGTCAAGAGAGCACCAGACTTCAGTTACAGCAAAGAGATCAATGAGAATGTTCGAGGAAGAGGTGGAGGGTGTACATGCTTTTTGTTTGTCGTCAAAAAAATTCCAAGATCTCATTAGAAAGGTTTGGGACAGAGGAGAGAGAAGAGAGGGGCTTACATTTTGGATGGTGTCCAAGGATCAGTCCCAAGAGATCCTAATAAGGTTGAGACAAGTGGGCATCTTGGGGCTCTGAGAGAAGCTGGCCACTGCTTGGAGTAAGTATGATTATAAGATTGTTTAGGCAATGTTAGTACTGGGAAGGCTCTGATATATTGGTGGTGTACCAGATGGTGGGTACTCTATGGAGACCTTTATGCTCACTACTTAGTCTTCTGGTGAGGATTGGTGAAATTAGGATTGAGGTACTACTGGGCAGAGACTGATATCTGGCTGAATAATAAGACATACTCAGGAGACACCCAGAAATATGGAGGAGGAAGGGTGGAGATCTGTGGGCAGGATTTTACAGAAGTTGAGAACCTGAATTATGTAGTTAATAAGGCCATATTTGTACCTTCAGGCTGTTGACGTCCCAGAAGTTTGGGTTATGTTGGTCATGGGCCCAAAGCTACAGAATGGGCAAGAAAGAACATGCTTCCTATCTTTGGACTTTTGTGCCATTCTATTAGAGGGGTTCCCAGGCAGTGCCGCTTATACTCCAGAATAGAGAAACCACTCTTGGTTTTTACCTACAACTTTCTATGAGGCCAACATGAATCTAGAAGTGGTGGGGCAGGTAGGGAGATAAATCTGAGTGACACACTGTACTGAATTCAGAATGACTGGACTATTCTAGAATGTGGGGTGTGGGGAATTGGAAGGAAGCATCTGTTTTACTTAGACCTTTCTATGCTTGATGGGAAGAACTTGACCTCCCATTTAGGTCACTCCAGTGGGATTGGAGGAGTAACGGGGGTAGCAGGAAACAGTTTTTTTTTTTACCTCTGGGGGTCACAGGCTCACATGAAAATATTGAAGAGAGGAAAGTAGAGAAAAGTTCATATTTCATTATTTACTATGTAATATCAGGTACTATTAGGCTTATATTAATCCTCACAGGAGCTCTGAAGTAATAGGTATTATTCTCTTCATTTGATAAGTGAGGAAACAGAAACAGAAAGGTTGAGTAACTTGTCCAAAGTCAAAGATCAAATAAGTGATAGACGCTAGGATTAGATTTTCAAATTTGTCTGACTCCAAAGTCCAGGCCTTTTCTCTCTTGGTAGGGATTGTAGCTTGTTGGGATTGGTGTAGTAGGTCTTATTGGCAAATGGAAACTGAAACTTGAGTAGAAATAAGAGAGAATAAGGCAATTTTAGAGAGTAAATAGGGTTTCTCAAAGGGAATGACCCTGAGGTAGAAAGCAGGTACCTAGGTAGAAGGGGCAGCAGAGAGGATGGTTGGCTTTGATTAAACCTTAATTGTCTCCTGATCACTAATAGGGAGGTGAGGTGGGGGTGGGGCAAGTTAGTAAGAGGAAATGGTCCAAGGGCCAAGCTTTCCAGCATTTTCTTCTAGTTTTCCCCCAGCAGCCCCTTCTAGGCAGAGGCTCAACTCTTTAGCTTTGTCATCAAATTCTAGGCACAGACAAGGACTTGACTTAGGAAGGCAGGCTGCCCATTCTTCCTTCTTTCCCCTGATGAAAAGACGTGTGGCCGAGTGGAAAGAACAGCGAGCCAGGAGTGAGGAGACCTGTTCCCCTGCAGCCTCTGATGAAGGGGACGGCCGTGGCAGTAGTGATTCAGAGAGGTGTGGCAGGTAGAGTGACATTTATTTGTAGAAGGGAAGCCTGAGAAGAATCCTCAGGGAGAGAGTGGGGGCTAGGCCCAAAGAGCTGACCTATTTGGAGGTTTCAGCAAGGGTCTGGAGCTGTTTCCTGATCCTTGGCTGCCAGGGCCCTATGGCCTGTGGCATGTGTTTTTGTGGCTTAGGGAAACAGGGTGGGGAGGCAGGTAACTTTTTCTTTTGGCCCACCTTGGTGCCGGACTTTGTAATAAACAAGGGGTTCAGTTTTGCAAGTTGAAAATCTTGTATATTTAACTCTTCGGGGTTCTCAGGCTCCTTCTGTAACCTTGTAGGCTCTGCCTTCACATTGGTCTCAGATACCTCACGTATAAAGAAAATCTTGTTCTTCAGCTTGTTTTGGATCCAGGGGTCAATTGAGGCACAAAGGACCAATGTTTCTTGTAGCTGCATTGAAACAATGGCCCAAGGCTCACCTTGGTTTCAGGCTGGGCACCCAAGGGAAAGGAAGCTCTAGCCACAGGCCACTATGCCCCAAGGAATGAGGTTAAGGGACAGTGAGGGCTCATTCCCTTTTCCTGACAAGGAGCAAGTGGTGAGATGGGTAGGAGAGGCTTGGAGGAGGCGCAGAGGAGAGGAAAAGGTGGGTTGGAATGGAATGTCTTACACTCTTCTTCACAGCCTCACTGTTTTCTGCATCTAGCATGTCCAGGAGCAAATGGTACACTTGTGGACTGCGGATCCCCAGGACGCCCTGGCAGAGGCAGAGTGAGAGTGCCTAAGTAGCCAGCCCCAGGAAGATGCCCCATCCTCTTTCCCATTCTAGTTCCTTTGTGATGACCCTGCAGCCTAGAGACGGGAGAGACATGGTTTCCCAGCTGGGATATCTCTTTCCTTGCCATTTGGGGCCACTGCATGGAGTTCCAGTGCCGGTTATTTCCCTGGGAGAGTCGAGACAATTTCTGCAATATCTATGCAACGCCCCTCATACCCATCTCCTGTTTCTTATCCTACCCAACCCCAACCCTGAAGAAAAGGTTACCCTGAACTCTTGGTAGGGCTGGAATTCTAAAAGAGTCCCTGGTCCGGTACGGGGGCAACACTGAGGGTTGCGATCCGTTGCCGGTCCCTGGTCCGGTACGGGGGCAACACTGAGGGTTGCGATCCGTTGCCGGTCCCTGGTCCGGTACGGGGGCAACACTGAGGGTTGCGATCCGTTGCCGGTCCCTGGTCCGGTACGGGGGCAACACTGAGGGTTGCGATCCGTTGCCGGTCCCTGGTCCGGTACGGGGGCAACACTGAGGGTTGCGATCCGTTGCCGGTCCCTGGTCCGGTACGGGGGCAACACTGAGGGTTGCGATCCGTTGCCGGTCCCTGGTCCGGTACGGGGGCAACACTGAGGGTTGCGATCCGTTGCCGGTCCCTGGTCCGGTACGGGGGCAACACTGAGGGTTGCGATCCGTTGCCGGTCCCTGGTCCGGTACGGGGGCAACACTGAGGGTTGCGATCCGTTGCCGGACACGGAAAAAGACAAAAGACAAAAAAAAAAAAAAAGAAATTCCAAACTTCCCAAACTTTACAACCCTTTCTTCCCCTCAGTGACGCTACCCAACTGCCTACTACCCCTGTCATTAACACATCTCAGGAATGGGGTCCAAGAAGCAGAGCCTGTGTTACCAAAGAGATGACTGCTTCCTGGCGTGTAGTGGCATTTGAGTTCATCAGTTGCCTGTGAAGGAAATGACTATGTTGTGGTTACTCAACATAGTTAAGGGGTAGGGGGAGTGGGAAGGAGGCTGGTTGCTTCTCAAGCACATAGGAAGTTGGGCATAAAGGTGATGAGTGATGCTAATTTCAGTCATTTCCCTCTCTTGTTTCTTGGGTCAGGAAAGGGACTGGGAGGGGGGAAAAAGGTGCTACAGTTTGCCAGGAGACACTAAATGAGGATCAGGACTCATATCTGTGCGGAACTTTACCTTTTAAAAGTTCACTTCATGTCATGTTAATTTGAGCTTTATAGCAACCCTGATTAGTAGATATTATTAGCCTTTTTTTTTTTTTTTGGACCGGTAAGGGGATTGTAACCCTTGGCACGGTGTGGTCCGTACCACGCTCAGCCAGTGAGCGCACCGGTCATCCCCATATAGGATCCAAACCCATGGCCTCGGTGCTACCAGTGCTGCACTCTCCCGAGTGAGCCATGGGGCCGGCCCTTATTAGCCTCTTTACAGACAGACAAAAACCCCAGGGGTCAAAGTGTGACTTAGCAAGGGGAACAGGCAAGGGAAAGCTGAGAATTTGCAGCAGCTTCTCAGCTTTCACCAACCCTCTGCCCCCTTGTCATAGCCTAGGATTTGGTCCTGGGAGCTCCCAGTCCAGGCCACTCACGCCTCTACCAAGTTCATCATCATAGGCTTCATCTTGAGTTCTTCCACAGTTTCAGCCACAGCCTGCCTCATAGCCTGCAGAGGGATCAAAGTGGAACAACAGAGAGAGGGAATGCTTCACAAGCCTTTATTAAACATTTACTTTGTGATACAAGTAGGGTTTCTGCCTTGAGGAGCTCATAGTCAGAAGCAAACAAGTAAGCAAGCAATTACAGTACTGTCAGGTGCATATAGGAGGGTCTTCTAACTCAGGGTTGGGTACTGAGAAGATGATGCCTCAGCTGAAACTTGAAGGGTGAGTGTGAGTTAACCAGGAAGAGAGCTGGGGGTGGGCAGATTTTCCAGGCAGAGTGGAGAGCATGTTCAAAAGTCTGGAGGTGAGAAAGCGCAGAGGGGACAGGGACCCAAAAGTAGTTTAGCTTAGTGAGGGGACCAAACTGGGACTGCCCAGAGCACTCAGTGATTTCACTGGGACAACAGGTGTACATCAGGACATGGTCATCCTAAGCGTAGTAGGCGTGTGTCTCTGAGGGGAAGAGTGGTAAGAGATGAAGCTAGAGAGGAAGAAAGAGGGCTTGAGTTGTGAAGGCAATGTAAGCCATCCTGAGAACATTGGGTGTCACTGAGAGATGAGACACAATCTGATTTACATTTTAGAAATATGCCCTTAGAAGTGCTGTGGCTGGTTTTGTAATGAGCTGTAATAGAGATAAAAGTAAGGGAACATAGAGGAAGGCAAAGCTGATTCTGATTGTGGATTTAGGAAAGCTTCCCATAGGAGGTGTCATTTGGACAGGTCTTGAAGGAGCAATATATTATTTTAACAGGCAGAAGGAAAGAGGGGTTTGTTGGTGGGAGTGAATAGTATGAGGCAGGGTTTTTTTACCTTACAGAAGAGGGAGGGATGACTCAGGGCATTTTAAGCTGAGAGAACTACCTGAGCAAAGGCAAGGGTGGCTTGGAAACGTGGGCTGTGTTAGGTGAACAGGCAGTAGGTTAGGGTGAATGTGATACTTTGAGGGGTAGTATGGTGGGAGTCAAGTTAGGGGAGGTGTCCAGAGAACAGAGAGGAGACAAGTTTGGGCTGCCAGGGCTTGGGAGCTTTGATTTCACTTACAAGGAAGGGTTCATTATATATCTTTCTCCTGAGCAGGTCAAATGTAAGTTCCTCTAGACCCTGTGCCTGGATCTGTTCCAACCCAATGGTCCTGAGCATTCGGGTGGCTTCAAAGCGGTCCTGAGGACAGGGGTGTGGAGACGAGAAAGATAGACTCCCTTTCTTATCTCCCAACCCTGTCCTAAGTGCTGAGGGGTAGGTAACAAAGTAGCCCAGATCTTACCTCAAGAATACTGGAAGAACAAAGCTGGTCCAGGATAGCCCTGATGACTGCAGCTGAGTATACATGCATCATCTTGACCAGCATTCTAAGTGCCTGTAAGGGAGAGAGAGGGACAGGTGTACAGGGCCTAGAGGTGTCTGGTTGGCCAGGCAGACTTGATGGCTGAGCCTAGAAGTAGGGAACAGGTGGGGTCCCCTTTCTCCTGCCTCTTGGCCTCTTGAGTGAGATCACAAGTTCAAGTGTGCACATATGTGTGTATATATAAATGAACACTTATACATATCCGATATACACAGACATATGTACAATTAGATGTCCACATGACTCCATACTCATGCATAGACATATTCATAAACACACAGAGGACCCGGTAGTGCTCTACCACCAGGATGACAGGATCAAGACCTCACCCAAATCGGCACTGGATTCCTTTTACCCAGTGCTGCCCAGGGAGCCCAGCCTCCTGCCCTTCACACCTTCATCCGCTGGGTCGTGGACCCTTGGCACATGCAGTGCAGCAAGAACTCTTGAGCCGTGTTGCTGCAGGGCCTCAGGAAGCCCAAGCACAGGGCTGCCTCCAGAGCTGCTTCATTTGATGACGACTTTATCAGCATCTGCAGCACAGGCACCAGCTTCCCTTCATCCCTGACTGGAGTCCTCTGAGAGAAAGGAGATGAGAGGAGGGGATATGTCTTCAGCCAGGCTTTGTGCTTTATAGGAGGACAATTCATTGCTGCTTTCAGACCATCCTCCTTCCTAAAATAAATCTCATGCCATTGTATTATTTCACCCACTTCCTCTTATTTTTGCTATCTACTACTCGCTCCTATGTCGTTATCTCTTCATTTCTCTATGACTTTATCTTGTGGATGGATCACTGTTACTCTCTTTAACACTTCTGCTATCTTAATTCTTGGCATTGAAAAAACTATATACATGTAAGAGATCCAACACCTCTCCTCCAATAACCTTGTCCTCCACTCTGCCTCAGCCACTAATCCCACAGGGAGACCTGATCATTACCTACAACTGCGACTTCTCCATAATCTCCATTTAATGGATTACACACTCTGACCATAACCTCTATTTTTCTAGCTCACTTCCTGATGCCAACAACTGTTCGACTTCACAAAGGACTAACAATCCATTGAGCCTGCCACCTTTGCACTGTTTCTCATCTCTCTTTACCCAGCTTAAATTCCATGGTACAGCTATAATCACTCCCCTGCCTTAACCTCAACTCTTTTACTCCTTGTTGCTTCATTGTACTTTCTTTACAGAAGCACAGTCCTCATTAAATCCAACTCTCCACTCTGTGCTTCTACTTCTTGGAGAAAAACACAGTCACAATGACTGATCTTCCTTTAAATGTTATGAACACAAACCACGTGTAGACCCCTAATGCTGCCTGCCTGGTAATCACATTGTTTTTCCCTGGGCAGTTCTGTTTCCCACTCTCTTAATTCAAACCCTTTCCTCTGGAACCTCTAATACTTCTTCCTCTATTATTAGTCTCTCCTGATGAGATTGCTTCTAACTTTATTGAGAAAATAAAAGCAACTACAAGTTCTATAGACACCTACCACTACTTCTATCCAACTTCTAACACCTGCACCCATATGGTCTTTTCATTTGTTACTATGGACTGTAACCATCTATCTAAATCCAATCTCTCCACTTGTGTATTAGATCTCATCTCCTCTCACCTACTCAAGGATATTGCTGCGGGAACTCTTCCCACTCTCTTCAAAATCATCATTTTTCTAACTACTGGGTCGTTACCCCTCAGCATAGAAACATACTGTTATTCTTTTTTCTAGATTCTACCTCTGGTGCCAACTACTACCCTTTCCAGCAAAAGGAAACAGTTGAACAGTTGTCTATACTTGCAGTCTCTAGTTTCTTTCTTCCCAGTCTTTCTTAAACCCACAAAGGAAACAGTTGAACAGTTGTCTATACTTGCAGTCTCTAGTTTCTTTCTTCCCAGTCTTTAAACCCATGCCAATTAGGCCTTCACCCCTACCACTCCACAAAAATGGCTCTGTTAAGATAATCAACGATTCCCACATTGTTAAATCCACATATCAATTATCAGTCCCTGATGTAATTGATTTCTCTACTTTCCTTGATACTTATTCTTCACTTGATTTTCAGAAAATCATGCTCTTGGTTGATTTCCTACCTCACTGGCCACTTCTCAGTAGTTACTGATTTTTCCTCTTCCCCCTGACCTCTTAACTTTGGGATACCCCAAAGCTCGATTCCTGGTTCTTGATCTCATCTAGTTTAGAGACATTAAGTGCTATCTATATGCTGACAACTCCCAAATTTCTTTCTCTAGTTCACACTTCTAAACTGCAAATTGCTTAGAGCAATTGTATATCCAATCATTTACTTGCTATTTCCCTTGGAGTTCCAGTAGACATTTCAAACATAAGTTACCCAACACTCAACTTCTGGTGTTATCTCCAAACTTGTTCCACCTGCAGCTTTCTTGAACTTAGTTGATGATGACATTCTTTTAGTTGCTTGGCCCCAAACCTTGGCTTCATCCTTGTTTCTGCACTGTCTTTTACAGCTCACGTTCAATCAACCTGTCAGAGTTTTGCTTTTAAAATATGTACAGCATTTGGGCCGGCCCGTGGCTCACTCGGGAGAGTGCGGTGCTGATAACACCAAGGCCCCGCGTTTGGATCCCATATAGGGATGGCCAGTTCGCTCACTGGCTGAGCGTGGTGCTGACAACACCAAGTCAAGGGTTAAGATCCCCTTACCGGTCATCTTTTTAAAAAATAAATTAAAAAAAATAAAATATGTACAGCATTTAACCACTTCTTACCAACTTCACTGTGACCACTATGGTCCAAGCCACCATTATATCTCCCCAGGATTGTTTCAGTAGCCCCCGTTGGTCTCCCCACTTCAACTGTTGGACCCCACCTGCAGTCTTTTTGCAATACAGCAGTCAGAGTGAACCTTTTGAAATGTTAGATCATGTTACTGCTCTGCATAAAAACCTCTAATGGCTCCCTATTCCACTCAGAGTAAAAGCCTAAGTACTTGAAATAGCCCAGAATGTCACTTATGATCTAGTCTCCTGGTTAACTTCCTTGTACCTGACCTGCATTCCTTCTTGCTCTCTCTTTTCTACTCCACTCTAGCCACACTGGCCTTCTTGTTCCTTGACCATGCCAAGCATGTTCCTACCTTTGAATTGACTGGTCCTTCTGCCTGGAGTGCCTTCTTTCAGATGATCTGTAAGGCCAACCTTCTTGATGTCTTTGCTCAGATGTGCCTTCTAAATGAGGTCTTCCTTGTCTACTATGTTTAAAGTTGCAACCCATCCCCATCCCCACTTGGCACTCCTGATCACCCTCACCCTGCTACATAATTTTTCCCATTGCACATCACCTCTAACATACCATATAATTTTCTAATTAAATTTATTGGTTATTGTGTGTCTTCCTCCACTAGAATGTAAGCTCCACAAGGGCAGAGATCTTTGCCTGTTTGGCTCACTGATGTATCCCAAAGACCTAGGACAGTGCCTGGCACATGACAGCTGTTTAATTTATATTTGCTGAATAAATGGATGAATGATAGATTCTTTTACACATGGAGCAGTGATGGGGTCAAAGTAAGAGGACCCTAAAGGGGAAAAAAACTGTGAGAAGTGTCAGAGGATTCTCTTGGTGCCTGTCCCCCCTTAACAGGTTTTACTTTCATAGGTTATTTTAGGGATGATAAAAATAATGATAGTTACCATTTAAAGTGTACAGACATTGTACAAGGTGCTTTGCATACATTATCTCATTTAATCTTCTCTACAATGCTATAAGACAATTATCATCTCCATTTTAAAGATGGACAAACTGCAGCTCTGAAAGCCAGATTTTCAGAGATGGTCTCACCAGTAATTGGCCAAGCCAGGTGCTTCTATTCAACTCCAGAGGGAATGCCACAAGGATAATGTCTTGTTCTATCCAAGCTGAGAGGTAGGTTACCTTCTTCCTCACCCAACCCCCAGCCAAAGCTATCAATTACCTGTCCTGCTTTGCCCCTGTTACAAACTTTCCTTCCAATCACCTTATCTTTAGGGACAGCAGCCCAGGAGTTCAGAGCCACTCGTAGCCCCGTCAGAGTCTCCATCCTTCGACCCTCATTTTTCCCCTTCAACTGTTTGATGAGTGCACGGATCACATGCTTATTCAGGCAGCCTGGACAGGGAGGGTCCTTAGGTCAGGGCAGAGCCTCAGGGACCCATTGATTTCCACTGCACCCTCAAGACAGAATTTCAGATATTAGGTACCACGGCATTGCCCTACTCTCAGGACACCCGACCAGCTGGCTGAGCATGAACACAATTCCAGGAGTCCTCCCTCTCCCATTCTGCAGTCTCTTCTTTCTTTTTACTCCCCTTCCTCTCTCTGCCCAACGGTACCTAGGATAGTTCCCAGACCCTGCCAAATGCTAAGTTGGAATGGGCATACACTCCCCTTCTTATGGTCCTTCCCCAAAGGAGAAAGTGGCTCACCCAGGATGGCCAGAGTTCGATAGGCCTCATACTTCACTTTCTCTGGACCAGTTTGGACCTGATTTAAGAGGCAAGGGGCAGAAACATACCATAAGGTGATGGAATGTCAGAGCTTCAGGGATCATCTCAGTTTAACTTTTCGTCTTACAAAATAAAAACAGGGCTAGATAGTGACCTGTCTATGCTCAAACACAGAATAGAGGCAGGATGTTATAATGGAAGGAACACTGAACTTGGTAGTTAGACTTTTGTTTAAATCTGTATCTGATACTTAGTAGCCACTTGGCCTTCGGCAAGTCACTTGGCTTCTCAGAGCTTCTATTTTCTCATTAGAAAATATAGATACTCATACCTATTCCTAGTGTTGTTATAAGATTTAAATGAGATAATGAATAAAAATACATGCTCCCAGTATTAATAGGGCATTGTTTTGGTTAAGGTAGAGAATGAACTCCATCCTTGTTCCTTCCTTGCTTTTCAGGATAGTGTTTTCTTTAATAAAAATACATGCTCCCAGTATTAATAGGGCATTGTTTTGTTTAAGGTAGAGAATGAACTCCATCCTTGTTCCTTCCTTGCTTTTCAGGATAGTGTTTTCTTTGTTAGACCAAGGGAATCTTCAGACTCCCTCTTCCCCATCCTTTAGATCAAGCTGCTCTTCTAAGAAGCCAAGGGCATTAGATAGGGATGTGCCATGTACTGGTGGCTTTCTCCTCACTGGATCTGATCCATCATCCTGGCTCCCTGAGGATCCTTCTCTGTGCTCTTGTGCCCACACTCTACACACCTCAGACCCTGCTTCCTCCCTTATTGAACTCCGTGCAGCCCCCAGACTCACCACCTGCCATAGTGCCTCCATGACAAACTTGTCCTTGATGCCCAGGCACCCCAGAGCCTGCAGAAAGAGGGGTGGAAAAAAGGGAAGAGGCCTTGGACACCACCCGCAGGAGTTACCATACTCTGGACACAGCTGGAGGTTGTACTTGGAATACCACCCCCACTCCCACTGTTCACCTCAGGCAGCTTATAACTTTCCAGCTCAGCCAACTCCTAGCTGTAACCACCTTCCTCTTCCCTTGCCACTTCTCACCTGTGCTGCATAGAGCTGCTCCTCCTCTCGAGGAGATTTCAGGGATTTTGTGAGTTCCTGCCCATACAAAGCAGCCAGTGGAAAGGAAGAAAGAGAAAAATATAGTTATCCAACTTCAAACTGAAAGGAGCTCCAGTCCAGTCCACTTTCCTCCCCACCCTTCATTTTGCAGGCAGGGACTAAGGATCAAAGGGTGATGTGAACCACAGGTAAGTGCACCCATAGGGAAGGAGTCTCCCCATTTCCCCTCCCACCATGGTCCTGACCTTTAATCTTTGCCACTTCAGGGGATCCTTGGTAGGTTCTAAGGGCCTGGGTCTCACTTGAAATTTTATAGTCAGCTTGCTCATGGGGAGATGGAATTTTTGGTCATAGGTATCTTCTTTGAGGTACCTGTGTGAGAAATTGCACAGGCAGCCTTGGTCCCCTTGCACCTTCCCTCCTCAGGTTGCAACCCCACCTCTGATACAGGACCTCAGCCCAGCTCAGAGATAGGACCAGAGGAAGATAGACGAGGGCTCAGTGGTATCCGCCTAAGCTGAGCCACCCTTCTACCCCAGGGTCTTCTCTGGGACCAGTAGACTGACTTGCCCCACTACCTGGGCCACCCCTTCCTTGTCCTTCCTCTCTTTCCTAGAAGATGTGAAGGGTGTGGAGAATATGGAGGAGGGAAAGCACACCTGGGGTGATCTCTCATTTTCTGCAACATCTTCTGGGCCTCCCACTTCTCTTGCTGGTCATACAGGGTATGCCAGTTTGTGTAGATCTCAGGTTTCTTGAAGTAGCAGTAAGGGACCAAGTTTGGCTTGTCCAGATGCTGTCTCCAGCACTCTGGACTTGGGGGAAACTCTTCCTTTGGTATCTGGGGGGTGTGAGTGTAGAGCAGTCAGAGGATTCTTCTAGGCCCTTAAGTACTGGGGGTAGCGGGAGGAGGGGGTGGGATGAGAAAGATGCTCTTTAGCCCCTCATCTAGTCTGGAGTCACGGCTAGAACCTAACCCACTGTGTGACTTGGGCAAGTTACTTCACCCCACTAAGGTCTCAGTCTTCTCATCTGCAAAATGGAGCTAATAATCCTGTCTGTTCCCCTCCCAAGGTTGTGAAGATCAAAAGAGATCCAGATTGTGAAACCACTGGTGACCTGCAAATCAATCTGATTACACAGTTTGGTTAGTTGAGGATCTCAAAGCACTTTGAAAAGGTCACTTGGGCAGAGAGATGAAAAGGCAAGGGGTGGGGTAGAGGTGGAGAAAGACAGGCCACTGCTCACTCAGACATTTATTAAGCACCTGCTATCACATGTGCCAAGGATACCGCTGGTTGCTAGGGGTGCAGTGACCGTCTCTGCCCTCATGAAACAACAATTTAGCTGGGAAAGCAGGCCTTCTCCGAATGATCTGTCTCAACTGTGAAACTGCAGCTCTGACTGCGGTGGAAGTTTTGGGTGGGTCAGGGTTTTTTCAGGATTTGGCTGGGATTCATCCCTGTCTCTTCTCAAACCTTCCTGTCTTTACAACAGGTTTCTCTGCACAACAGGGAAAAGGGGCTTCAGCCAGTGGTTCCCAACTTGGTGACTGACAAGACCATAATAAGAGTTCTCAAGTGATTGTCATGATTTTGGAAAACATTGCATTGACTCACAATAATTAGAGTTGCTGGATTTAGCAAAAAAAACAAGCCAACCCCTCCCCCCCCAAACCCACAAAAAACAAGGATATCAAGTTAAATTTGGATTTCAGATAACAAATGAAATATTTTTTTTTTCCTTTTTGTCTTTTTTCATGACCGGCAACGGATCACAACCCTCAGTGTCACGCCCGTACCGGACCGGGACCGGCAATGGGATCGCAACCCACGTTGTTGCTCCCACACCTCGCTCAGCCAGTGAGCGGCCGGTCTGTATATGGGATCCAAACCCTCGGCGAGAGCGCCGCCGCACTTCCCAAGCGGCGCACTGTAGCAGTGCGCCACCGGGCCTGCCCCAAATGAAATATTTGAGGCATGCTTATTCTAAAAAAAAATTGTTGTTTAAGATAAACTCAAATTTAATTGGGCATCCTGTATTTTTGTCTGATGACCCTAAAAATATTTGAGGCATGCTTATTCTAAAAAAAATTTGTTGTTTAAGATAAACTCAAATTTAATTGGGCATCCTGTATTTTTGTCTGATGACCCTAACTCTGAGGGCCCCCATGTTAATAAATAAAAGTAACTCCCATTCGTAAGCATTCCCTGCATAGCCCAGGCTTTATAGACTTTGTCTTATAGCAACTCTACAAGATGAGGTGGGCAGAGGTTGTTGGCCTGTGGCAGAGGATGCTCCTGAGGCTCAGAGAGAGAGTGACTTTTCCCAGGTCACACAGAGTTAATGGCAGCCCCAGAGGTGAATGTCAGGGTTCTGTAAGCTAGCTTAAGTGGGAAGGGACAGTTTGCTACCCCTGACTCTGACACAGCTTCAAGGATAGCAGAAGTTAGGGGTCTTACCTGGTAGCAGGACAAGGGCAGATGAACAGGAGCCATGGCTTTTTGGAATTCTGGCAAGAGGGTTAAGAGTATGTATATGGTACAAATGAGAACAGCAGTCACAAAGGTGGTTAAAGAATCATTCATTCAGGCATTCATGTGTTCAGCATTTAGTGGATACTAGTACCAGGTGTTTTACCGGGCACCAGAGAGGTAAGGCATAATCCCTGCCCTTAAGGGGCTCATAATCATCTAGTACCTTGTTACTCAAAGTGTGGTCCATGGAACAATAGCATTGTCATAGCCTGGGAACTTCTCAGGCTCCACTTCAGACCTACTGAATCAGGATCTTAATTTTAAAAAGATCCTCAGGTGATTCCTACGTAGGTTGAAGTTTGAGAAACTGGTCTAGCAGGGTATTCTCAACCTTGGCTGCATATTAGAATTATTTGGGGGAACTTTGAACGTGTCTAGGCCCTACATCAGAGTAAGTAAATCAGATTATGTGGGAATGGGGCCTAGGCATTTTAGAAAGCTCCCGGAAGATTCTAATGTGCAGTTAAGGGTGAAAACTGTTGGTCTCGTTCAGTTTCTCAAGCTCGAGTGTGCATTAGAATCACCAGGAGAGCTTGTTAAAACAGATTTCTGGGACTCATCCCCAAAGTATCTGGGGCGGGGTCTGAGAATTTGCATTTCCAACAAGATGCTGATGCTGCTGGTCTGGGACCATATTTTGAGAACCACTGGTCTAGCTGGTGAGACAGCAATGTTTCTTAGTGATTAATGGAGGGGAACAAATGTGAAGATGGATACAGGCACACTTGGCACAGATGAGGGGCAGCTAACCTGGCTGGGAGGATCAGGGAAGGTTTGCCAGAGGAGATTATACACAAGCTGAGTCTTCAATCCAAGCAAGAGTTAACCAGACACATAAGGGGGAAGAGCATTAGGCACTGGGAAGATCTCATGCAAAGACCTAGAGGGTGAGAGCTGGGGTAGAGAGCAGGCTGCAGGTGTGGGAACAGAAGCTGGTGAGACACACAGGTGTCCTATCTTAGAGGGTTCTGTAGGCCCTGCTGAGGAACTAAGACTTACCTTGAGGGCTGTGGGGAGCCACTAGAGTGTCCAAGGGCCTGCCCTGACCTCCCCCTGGATTTGCTGAACTCACCCAGACCCTCGCCTGCCAGTGGGAGCAAGGTAGCCTTTCTTTTTCAGGCCCCTGCCTCTGACTCCATTCCTGTCCATTCTAGCCTCACCTTTGGTCCTGTCTCTGTATTCCAGCCATGGGTACATTAACATTGACCTAGAGATGTCAAAGATATCGGCCGATTTTTCATATGCCATCTTCTTCTCCTGGTGGGGTCAGAGGGAACCTGGGCAGGGGAGAATATAGGGCTGTTGGGGGAGTGGGGGCACAGCTGGAGGAGACCCGTCCTCTGTAGCACAAGAGTGACTGATGAGGTGTCAGGACTTCTGGTGGTAGAAGCTTCCAAGTGCTGAGCAACCAAATCGCTTTGGTAAATAGAACACTCAAGTGCCATTCTTGAGCCCCAGCCCTGGCATCTACTGGCTTATGGACTTGAGTGGGTTACTTTACCTCTCTGAGCTTCATTCAGTTCCTCATCTGAAAAGTGGGAAAATCATGACTATCTGGCTAACTTGAGGGTCTGTAGTGAGGCCTAAATTCGAAAAGATAGTCAAAGCCTTTGGTGAACTGTCAAGCTCAAGTATGCCCGTGCTAGAGTTAGGAGTTCTTAGGATCAGTCATCAGGAAAATGGTGGGGATGGGAAAGCCCTTTTATACCACACCCCGCTCCTTGGTGGAAAGAGACTGAACTCTTATCTGTGTGATAAGGAGCTGTCTTTCATGCCTCCTGCTTCTGCATATGCTGTTCCCTCTACCTGTCGGCTCTTTCCTTTCCTTTTCTACTTGTTAAACTGTTAATGGAATCTTTCAAACTTCACCAAATGTTATCTCATCTCTGAAGTCTCTCTTCCCCCCAGGCTTCCTCCCCACAACACACACACACACACAGTGTGACCACAGGCTTGTACAGTTGCCTTCCCTTTAAGTGTTTATCAGGTCTGTCTTCCTCACTGGACTGTGAGCTGCCTAAAGGTAAAGAGTCATTGTGGCTTATTTTCCTTTTTATTCTGTCCCCACCCCCCAGTGCCTAGCATAATGCCTGGCACACAGCAGGCAGCTCACTGTAGCAAGAAAACCTGGGCCCATCAGTCACTAGACTTAATATCACCAGTAAACTGACATATGTTCTGATGTGAGGCACTGAGAATTCAGGAATTGTGGTATTCTTACCAAAATGTTTAACCTGACTCTAATTATGAGGAAATAATCTGGTAAATCCAAATTACAAATCATTCCACAAAAATCTGGTCTGAACTCCTAAAAAATACCAGTGTTCTTAAAGACAAAAAAGTGTGTTAAAGGACACTAAAAAGACATGACATCTAAATTCAACATGTCCAATAATGGACATAACATCCATTAATTGGATCCTGGATTTTAAAAAATAGCTATAAAAGACATTATTGAGATAATTGGGGGAATTTGATTAGGACTATATGTTAGAAAATAATACGTGTCATTGTTAAGTTTCCTGATTATGCTACTCATTTCGTGGTTATGTAGAATGTCCTTGTAATTAGGAGATACCTACTGAAACTTTTAGGGAGATGAAATGGTATGACATCTGCAACTCACTCTCAAATGGTTTAGAAACAAATGTATATACCAACTACCCCCACACACTCACATACACAAATAAAGCAAATGTGGTAAAATGTTAATATTTGAACTGGATGAAGGTATATGGGTGTATTCTTGCAAATTTCTGTAGGTTTGAAAGTGGGGAAAAAAAAGGAAAGTATGAGCTTTGGCATTAGACCTGGTGGGTTTAAATTTTAATTGTTAATTTTCCTCCCCTGCTTTTTTTTTTAAAGGGGGAGAGTCTTGGGGCTTTGGGCAAATCATTTCCCTCCCTTGCCAAGGGTTTTCCCTACTGTAAATAGGGCTGAGAATAGTATCTACCCCACAGGATTATAAGGATGAAAAAGGGTGATGAATGTAAGGGGCTGAGCCAATGCCTGGCACATAGTGAGCACTCAATTAATGCTAACTATAGTTAGGGCTACATATATATAATAAATATATGTTCCCATGAAGGGACAAATAGATGGGAAAGTTGGAATATTCCCAACTTAAAGGGGTTGGTACAGTTGTGATAAACTACATAGTTAGGGCTACATATATATAATAAATATATGTTCCCATGAAGGGACATATAGATGGGAAAGTTGGAATATTCCCAACTTAAAGGGGTTGGTACAGTTGTGATAAACTAC